>NC_085136.1:102181290-102356290 GCF_035046485.1 Aedes albopictus
AAGCTACTAATGGAAACCGGACGATTCCGGATCGAGCCAGGTTTGAGCCAGGTCAGGCTATTGCCTGCTCAACCAAGTGCGTCAGCAATTAGTGTTCGCGCCGCGCGTTCCCGACAATGAAGCTCACAGCACACAGTTTGATGCCGGTAATTTTTTTATTGTTCACGTTTGGAAAGAGGTAGGAAAAAGTAGGCATCGCCGGTGTTCAAATGTTATTTAAAACATCTTAAATCGGTTTTATTGTAGTGTAATAAGTGGGGCCCTGCTGTGAATGATAAGGTGCAATTGCCAAACGATGAAAGAAATACGCCTACTTAGAACCAAGTAGGCACCTACCGTCATGGTAACCTGATTCATCAACCTAAGTGGCTATGGTAGCTTTCCCTTACGGTGTAGCTGTCAATAAAGTTCGCCATAAAATCCCTGATGCGTCCTGCCATAAATCCCTAGTTCACACCAGCTTCGGTTAGCTGTGACTTGACAAAACTGGTTATTTGACAGGAATTAGTTGCGACCAAATCCGTTTAAATTGGATATTGTTAAAGCGTTATATTTTGCACATACATCATGCACATACACACTAGTGTGGGTCATCGGAACCGTTTTCTCAGATCAAAGCTTTTTTGGTTAAATTTCGGGTCCTGAGTATCTGTGCAAAATTTGAGCACGATCGGTTGCGTCTACACTTTGCGCATTGCAATTGAAATTTGTATGGGATTTTGTATGGGAAAACATACTTTTTTGCATTTTAGTCATAAGTTGAAAAAGTTCGTCTGAAACTTTTTAACCAATACTGTAAAATGATAGCCTAGGATGTTCTGAACAACTTTGTTGAAGACCGCAAAGCGATCCGATGCTTGTGAAAATAGTTATAACCATCGAACCGCATGCATGTGTTTATGTTTTAACATGTAAAGGAATAACAATAGCAACAAAATCATGCTGTTTCGGCAAGCAATGCCAACGCTATAACTTTTTTCATAAGCATCAGATCATTTCGTGGTCTTCGACAAAGTTTTTCAGGACACCCTAGGCTATGTTTTCACTTTATCGGTTACACGGTTTTAGAAAAATTCGAGCTTGTTATGAGAGAAATGCAAAAAAGTGTGTTTTCTCATGTAAAACCCCATACAAACTTCAAACACGATGCGCAAAACGTAGACATAGCCGATCGTGCCCAAATTTTGTACACTTATTTGGGTCCTTAAATGGGATCAAAAAAGCTTTGATCTGATGGGATACCATTGAATTTTTCATTTTTCCATATAAACGATGACCCACTCTAATACACACGCACATACCACGGTGTCAAAATTTTGATTATTATCGAACATCCATGTACCTTGAATTTTTCTTCGAAAATGATTAGTATTTGGGCTATGTATTCATAATCGGAAAACTAGAAAATATTTCATCGGAGAAAATTTTTCCATACATTTTGTATTGGACGTTTTTTGGGATAAAATAGTAATTATTGATTTTTAGTATGAAAAATAGCCAAAAACTCATCTAACTCAAATTTTCCCCGATAGAATATTTTCAAATTTTGAATTTATACATTAAAGCCGAAATTCTAACATTCTATGAAGAAAAATCCGAGGTACATAAAAGTTCGATAATAATCAAAATGTTGACACCGTGCATACTGACGGATAGTTTCTAAACTGCTTAAATATTGCAGGATTTTTTTGCTCTAGTGCCACTTCCCAGTAAATAGCGGAAAAAGTACGCCTACTTAGAGGTAAAACTAAGTAGGCGCCGGCACCTGCCGGCATGGTAAATTGATTGATCTACCCAAGGAGTTGAGTGACTTGCTCTTACGGTAGATGCTAACGAAGTTCGCCATAAAATCCCTGATGCGTCCTGCTATAAGATCCATAATTCCATAATTGTTCCGATTAGGTATAACTGGTCAAAAGTGGATATTTGGAAATTTGGTGTTATAAATCCGTTAAAACATGAACACACAGACGTACGCACGCACATACATACGCACATGCACACGCACATACTGACGGAAAATTATTGAACTTGATAAATCGACAACAATGTTCTGGAAAACGTGAATTTTTCGACTGAAATTTCAACCTTTCAGCTGACTGTTCTTCAACACAGAAGACTAAACAACCGTGCCGGGCTTCTCACAATCACGATTCGGAGAAGTTTGTCAAGCGGAAATCGTGCTCCAGCTCGAGCAGTTCACTACTCGCAGACTGACGACCGACAACCGGCGCTTTGGAATTTATCTGCTCGTCCGGCTCACTACTGACGGCTGCTGCTGTTGCTGCTGGAAGAATACACAGTAGCACGCGTCCCTTCATCATATCAAATCATTATTGTTTCATCTAAGTAGGCAGCTATCTGAGAAGACGAATGTCTGTGGGTGGATGGATGGACAGATCTGACGGGGTAGGCGGATTTGAAACAGCAAAATTGCAGAGATTGGCATACTTTTCAGTTTTTTTTCTAGCATTTTCCTAATTGCAAAGAACTATGAAGAATTATGACTGTATGTTTTTTTTTCCTCCCAACCTCCCTAGCAGAGAAAACCGATTGGAAAAACTCTGCTACACCTTGACGCCTCGATCCCCCTGGTACCACTGATATGCGACTGCTTCAGGGGGGCAATGCACTCATGCGCTCTTCTGCTACTGTGCTCATGCACTTTTCGTCGCTTCTAAATTTGTTATTCTAGTCGTTCTCGTGTTCGTACCTTACCTATCGCCTTTCAGCGACACAGTTAGCACAAACATACACCAAATTTGTTATTCTAATACCACCAGCAAGTACTTCGGATCATACTAACTTTCTCCGAAGAATAACGGTGCCGTTGTAGCACTCCAGTTTTCGCGCACGACTCGTGTAGTCCCCGACGGTGGATCTACCCTACGCCGACAAAGAGTTCCCCGGCAGTGGAACATCTTCCGAAACCGTTTCTTCCCAGACAGGTGCCGAGGTCTCTCCTGCGATTCCGGTTGGAGACTGGCTTCCGGTTCACAGGCGCCCCGACGACCAAATTCCGGTGCTTCTTCGCGATAGACTCGGTCTAGTCGCCGGCGGTGGACCTAGCCTACTCCGACGGAGAAAAACCCCGGCGGTGGAAGTTCTCCCGATACCGATGTTTCTATCCCGACCAGTAAGGTGCCGAAGTCGGTCCGGCGATTCCGGTTGGTGGTGGACTTCCGGTTCACCGGCGCTCCGACGACCAAAAACCGGTGCCACGTTACGGACGACTCAGTCATGTCCCCGGCGGTGGATCATGCCTACCCGGATCGCCATCCACCGCTCTCTGGTCTTCGCGCCACTTCCTCTGCAGCGCGGACAGCACCCTCATTACTGCTCTGTCGACAGCGTTCCACGTGTTTTCATCGCCACGCATCTCTTCGACAATGTTGTCGACTGTCACTCCGCGCAGCAAGACGCGAATTTCTTCGAACCTGGGGCATTCGAAAACGACATGTTCCGGTGTCTCCTCCACGTTAACACACTCCGGGCAAAAGGGCGAAAGAGCGTGCCCAAACCAGTGCAGGTACTTCCTGAAGCAGCCATGGCCGGACAGGAACTGCGTCAGATGGAAGTTCACCTCCCCATGCTTCCTATTCACCCACGCTGACACGCTAGGGATAAGCCGGTGAGTCCACCTGCCATTCGCCGAATTGTCCCACTCTTGCTGCCACTTAGCCAACGAGTTCGCTCTGACGATATCTCTTACGCTCCTGGTACTTCTGCGTTGGTAGCATTCCACGTCTTCGGCGATGGTGATGCAAATGGGCATCATTCCCACGATAACACATACTGCCTCCGTCGAAATGGTTCTGTACGCGCTGGCTACCCGAGTGGCCATGAGTCGGAGTGCGCTGTCTAGCGCTCTTCGATTCCGCTTCGTACTCAGTGCTTCAGCCCATGCTGGGGCACCATACCTGAGTATTGAGCCTGCTACGCTCGCCAGAAGACGCCTCTTACTACTTCGTGGTCCCCCGACGTTCGGCATGATCGGCGCTATAGCATTGACAGCCTTCGCCGCCTTTCCGCAGGCGTAGTCGACGTGCTCCTTGAAGTTAAGTCGATCATCGACCATCACTCCTAGATGCTTCAAAGCTCGTTTCGATGTGATTACGTGCTCTCCGACTACGATCTCCATCGTTTGGGCTGCTTTACAGTTGCTGACCAGAAGCACCTCCGTTTTGTGATGGGCAATCTGTAGCTTGACCCCAGTCATCCATCTTTCAACAGTGGACATTGATTCCGTCGCCAGCATTTCAACTTCTTCAAGAGTCTCTCCCATTACCGTCAACACGACGTCGTCTGCGAAGCCCACAATGACGACTCCTTTTGGAAGTTTTAACGACAGTACGCCGTTACATGACATTCCAGAGCGTTGGGCCTAGTATGGACCCTTGTGGAACACCTGTCGTTACTTCTACACGCAAAACAAGGAAAGCTACCAAAAATTGAGATATGCCTTTTCTACCAATTTATGTATTAAAAACGTACAGAAAATGTGATAAATCATAATCCATTCGTTGTATTAAGATGCGCTACACGGTTCCATAGCTTCCATACCACTACACACAAACACCTCCATTCAAACCCGAGAAGTTGAACCGGGTTGCGTCTAAAAATAACTTTCGCTTCGCTGCTGCGCTTCGCGTCCTATTGTCTACATGGAATTTTCCACTTGCAAACAGCAACCTGCTGGATGCGGGCTTTTCAGTGCA
Organism: Aedes albopictus; assembly: GCF_035046485.1. Taxonomy (NCBI): domain Eukaryota; kingdom Metazoa; phylum Arthropoda; class Insecta; order Diptera; family Culicidae; genus Aedes; species Aedes albopictus. The sequence continues at coordinate 102,186,009 of NC_085136.1, forward strand.
CAATGGGTCTAGAGTCGTATTTACGAAGACAAAAATGTTTCTGCCAAGTTCTGTCATTTCTTTTTTTTTTCATTATTGTGAAATGATTACGGTCAATCAAGTGTGGCTTATCCAAAAATCTGCTGATTAATTATTCTCTATACAATATCAGAATGTTTTACAAAGTTATAGCAAATTTACAAAAATAAAACATTCGATCGATTTGATTGATTTGTCTTTATTCAAGAGACTTTCAGCCCTTGGATAAAACATTCGAATCATCAGAACTTTTCGAAAAGTTTTCAATAAATTGCAACTTTTTTGCCTTTGGTCATATTTAAGTCGAGTCCAACGATACATGAAGACCAATACATTAGTCACAAACTTTCAAAATTTAATTTAATTCGGTTCGCTTAGTCCTAAGGTACAGTAATTTGATAAACGGAAGTCAAAAACTAGATATAGATAGAAGGGCTCTAATTTCGTGTAAAGTTGAATAATCAATCAAGCCCAAATTTGCACCAATTAAATCAAACTCGTTGAGGAACAAGTAATCAAAATTTGAATAGTTTTGGTGGACTTTATAAAAGGATACAACTTGCTAAAAATGTTTTAGGCAATTTTAAAAACTTAAACAAATATTATATTCCATATATCTCAGGACTCAGATCACTTAGAAAGTTGATGTCTTCGGCGATGTTGTTAGGTTGGTTACGGCCGCTCAGTTGATTAGCTGATTGGTTCAAGGTTCTGTCAGTAGGCGGCGCTAGTTACGAACTAATTGAAGCATGCAACTTTTATTTATTATTTCAAATATATTCAGCAAGCTGTAACTTTTTCAAAAATGCACCAAATATTCTCAAATTTTTCCTGCCAGTTGCACAACTAGTAAGATATAAACGGTACAAATTTGGGCTCGATTGGATAACTTTACATAAAATTGGAGCAACTCTAATAAAGTAGTTCATATTTGAGTGTTCTTCGTTTAATTGCTATATCTCTGGATCAAGTGAACCGAATGAAATGCGACATTGCACAATTATGACTAATACATAGCTCTTTGAAAAACCTTTGACTTGACTTAGACACGTTCAAAGAAAACAAACTTACAGCTAGTTGATTACTTCACGAAAAAATATCAATCATTTGAATGATTTTGCAAATGTGTAACTTGCGCCGCCTAGTGGACCATTAACTGTAAGCCCTTGACTCACTTAACAACGTTGTCGAAGACACCAACTTTCTAAGTGGTGAGAGTCCTGAGATATATGAAATTTAGAATTTGCCGTTTATTGGTGGAATTTCTAATTAAACGATCCATCACCATCCATCATGGCATTGCAAATAAAATTATTAGAAAGCAGATTTTTGAATCAGTTTAACCAGACGAACCACCCTAACATAACAATAATAGGGATGACCCTATTGAAAATAAACTTTCTAAAACACAATATGTGTCTAAAAACTTAAAGCTGAAGCTTAAACAGTTTTGTCTTCGCAAATACGGCTCTGGACCCATTGTGCAGTGTGGCGGCTGTATCACTTCCATCACCAAGCCACGTTTGTGTTGATGATGATGGCTTTCAGCCTCTTGTCTATTCATGTGCAGTTATAGCCGTGCTGGTTAGAGCGCAGGATACTGTGTATCATCATGATAGTGCCTCGGTTCGATTCTCGTCGCCGCCCGTATTTCTTTTTAAACATGTATTGGTATTTGATGCCGCCGCTGCTGCCATGATCAGTCTAAAAATAGAACAAATAATGAGAAACCAGTGCGACAGAGCACACGCACACATGCGAAATTTTCCTTTTCCAGATTCTAGGAAGCCAATACAATTTTTGGTATACTGCCACCTACCATTTTTTGTATTTGCAAGGCCCTAATACAATATTTGTATATGTTTCATACCCAATTGTATTAGAATCTACCAATCTCAGGTTGCGTGTATAGACCTCTGCCCTTCGTTGGTCTCATACACCAGTACCCTGTTCTGGAAGTAGCTCCGTAAAATCTGGCACAGATAATCGGGAACCCACATACTGTGTAGCGCTACGGCGATAGCCTCCCAGCTGGCACTGTTAAACGCATTTTTGACGTCTATCGTTACCACAGCGCAGAATCGATCACCTCTCCGTTTTATCTTGGACGCCTTCTGGGCATTCTCGATGACTACCCGAATCGCATCCACCGTCGATTTTCCCTTACGGAATCCGAATTGCATCGCTGACAGTCCCCTCTCACTTTCGGCGTATTCTGTCAACCTGTTAAGGATGACCTTCTCTAACAGTTTTCCTAGGGTATCCAGCAGGCAGATCGGTCTATACGATCCTGGGTCCCCCGGCGGTTTTCCTGGTTTCTGTAGAAGCACCAACTTTTGAACCTTCCAACCGTCTGGAAAGTAGCCTTCATCCAGGCATTTTTGGAGCACCATCCTGATCATGTCCGGAAACGACAATAACGCCGTTCTAACTGCTACGTTCGGGATCCCACCCGGACCGGGAGCTTTCCCGATCTTGAGCTCCTTCGCAATTACCAGCAACTCTGCATTGGATATCCGAGCACCTTCGATGGGTTCTTCTGCATTCTCTGCGTATGGTGTGGGCGGCCAAAACGTTGGGCCATGGTGCGGAAAAAGACCTTCCACGATCCTCCTTAGTTTGTCCGGGCACATTTCCACGGGTACTGCTGGACCATTGAGCTTCGATACCACGATTCGGTACGCGTTGCCCCAGGGGTTGGCGTCGGCTTCTCGACACAACTCTTTGTAGCAGTTCGACTTACTCAGCCTTATCTCGCGTTTAAGAGCGGCTCGAGCTCCCCTAAAAACGGTTCGCCTTGCTTCTCTCTCAGTTTCATTTCTGGCCCTCTGGAAGCGTCTCCTAGCACGGAGGCAAGCAGCGCGGAGGGTACTGATCGTCGCGTTCCACCAATACGCTGGCCGTCTTCTGTTTCTGGGCTCTATCTTCCTCGGCATTGCTATGTCGCATGCCGTAACAATCGCTTCCGTTAGTTCACCTCCATCAAGGGTTGCACCGCCGTATGACCGCAGCGCCTCGACAAAGACTTCCTTGTCGAAGTCTATTGTCTTCCACCTTCGTTCGCATGTTCGTGCTCTCCTCGTCGAAGTAGAGGCTCGCCGGCCAATGCTGTAGAGGATCGCCTGTTGATTACTGTTGGAATATTCCTCGCTAACTCTCCAGTTCATGTCTTCCGTAAGCGACGGACTACAGAACGTAACATCGATGATGGATTCACGGCCGTCTCTGCGGAATGTGCTGGTCATACCATCGTTGCAAAGCCTCACATCCAGCTTCGCCAGGGCTTCCAGTAGGCTGTACCCCCTAGCATTGGTGAGCCTACTACCCCATTCCACGGCCCAGGCGTTGAAATCTCCTCCGATGACTACCGGCTTCCGCCCGACCAGCGTGTCCGTGAGTGCATCCAACATCCTGTTGTACTCTTCATCTGACCACCTTGGAGGTGCATAGCAACTGCAAACGAAGACTCCATTAATTTTGGCAACCACAAAGCCTTCGTATGAACACTCGATAACTTCTTGAATGGGGAATCTCCCCATCACCTGTATGGCCGCTATCTGGGATCTGTCCATCACCCAATTGCCGTTCTCAGGGGGCACCCGATACGGCTCTGCGATGATTGCAACATCGCACTCAGTCTCTGTTGTCGACTGCCACAACGGTTGCTGTGCGACATCGCAGTGATTGAGGTTGATTTGGATTATCTCAATCATTGTTGACCTGCCATCGCCTTTTTATAGGCCGGGCACTTAAAGCCTCCTGTCTTATGGTCGTTTCCGTCCTCTGGCGTACACAGCATGCACTTGGGTTGGCTCGTGCAGTCCCGAGCAACGTGGCCGTTTCCACCGCAACTCCAGCATCGTCCGGACCTGTCGGGGCCCTTGCAATTTCTCGCCTGATGACCAAACTCCATGCATTTAAAGCATCGCTCCATTTGTTTGGTGGCTCGGGGAGCCAGTCGCAACGAGCACTCCGCCCATCGAATTTTTACCCTGCCAGTTGCTACCAGCTTATTGGCAATATCCACAGGCAATCGGATTGCCGCCGTCTGAGTGCCTCCATACGACTTCCTTATCCGAATCACCATCGGTCCTTCGACGTTGCACTGCTCCTTCAATGCGCGTTTCAGATCATCTTCTGTCGTGATCTCGTCCAGATCCTTGACTTCAACCACCGCCTCCTGTGATAAGGCTCTCACATTGGCTTCGTTCTCCAGGGATTTGGCAACGAGCTCCCTGAACGCCGAGTTCTTAACCGTCGGATGCTTCTTGAGCTCGAACAGCATCTCTCCTTTTTGGGTGCGTCTGGTTTTCACTACGTTTTCGCCCAACACCTTCAACTCCGGGTCCTCCTGCAGTTTCCTAAGAAGAGCAGCGTACGTCGTCTTGTCCTTCGCCTCGACGATCAATGCATCGCCCTTCTTCCTCTCCCTAGGAGGCCGGTGAGTTTCTTTCTTCTTCTGTTCCTTCTTCTTTTCTTCCTTCTTCTTATCTTCTTTCTCCTTTCGCTTTTTCTTCTTCTTCGCCTGCTGGTTCTCCACAGTGCGCCATCCATCATCATTATGACTGTATGTGAGTGTGTATGTATGTATGTATGTATGTATGTATGTGTGTATGTACGTGCGAAGTTTTTCAGTACATCATTAAATCACTTACAGCTTTTTACAACAATCGAAATGTTTTGTCGATGCCAGTGTCTGCGAACATGCTTCGATACCTCTCCCTTCCCACTTTCTGTCGTTCTTTTTTCCGAGTAAATAGAGACATTGCTTGAATTCCTTGTCAATTCGATGTTTTGTCTTGGGCTCCGCTTGATTAACTAACGATGTGGGATGGCTTGTTATCTGCAAGTTTTTACCCTTCTTACACCCATAAGAAGGGTATAAATACCGCTCGAAAAACCGATTTTCGATCCGAGGAAAAATCTGCTCAACAAACACCCTAACAGGAAGGTTAGGGTAGTGTGGGGTTTAGGCCGTCTTCTACAACAATAGTAAAAGCCAGGTCTACTCTCTCCTCGACCCACTAAAACACATTCCTATGGTCGCCAAACCCTTCGTCTCTCCGGAACCACCAAGAAGGCATTGCTTCAGAGAGGGGATAGTGCAGATCGCACCCTCAAGGTTAGCTGCGTAGCCTGCGGCAACGAACATCGATGACTCGCTTTGGAGAGTCCATCACGGTAGCATGCTGGCGCTTAGCCAGTTTCCCGAGTGGTCCTCACCACTCCCTTTGTCCTCGGAAGGCGGGCAGAGTCGACCCCGCCCGCGCCCAACTGCTTGGCAGACATCAAGAACTGATGCCCACGTGCAACCCGATCTGACCTGCTGAAGGCAAGGGTATCACTACCACTCGGGAAACTGGCTAAGCGCCAGCATGCTATCAGCTGCACCAGAAGGTTGCTGACAGCAGGGTCTCCACCTGCCCTGACCCTTGCCGGGGACCCCTTTCCAACCGCGGGCTCGGATCCAACCCAGTAGACCGACGCCACGACAGCTTCACTACCGAGACTTCCTCTCCGCGGCCACTTAATCGCTGTAAGGGTCGGTCTCGACCGCAGGGCACCGGTATGACCTACGAAGCCGACTCCGAACCCCTGGACCACCTCTTGTACTGCATCTGAACTAGCCATTCTCCGAGTCCACGCGCCACCTCCTCTGTAGCTCCCAGACGATATGGGTGATAGCCGTTGAAACGGCGTTCCAGCCAAACTCATCCCTACACATCCTCTGGACCAAATTGTCCGGAGTTGTGTCCTCCCCACATGTGGCAAGCATGCGGTCACGCATTGTGCGAAAACGCGGGCACACGAACAAAATGTGTTCCGCCGTTTCCTCTAAACCATTGCACACTGGGCATTCGGGAGAATCCGCATGCCCGAAACGGTGTAGATACTGTCGGAAGCAACCATGACCTGAAACGACCTGTGTCAGGTGGAATGTAACTTCCCCATGGCGCCTATTAATCCAACTATCTACCCTCGGTATCAACCTATGGGTCCACCTTCCTTTGGTGGAACTGTCCCACGCGCGCTGCCATTTGACCATAGAGGCCATCCTGGCAGTCCTGCGTATGCCTCTTGTGCCGCGCATTTCGAAGCACTCCATGTCCTCACTGATAAGGATGCCGATAGGCACCATACCAGTAATGACGCAGAGAGCGTCGTGTGACACGGTATGGTACGCGCTCGCAACCCTCAGACACATAAGCCTGTAAGTACTTTCCAGCTTCCGTCGGTAGCATTTAGTACTTAGCGCAGTGCCCCACGCCGGGCCGCCATACCTAGGTATGGACGTAGCAACACTAGCCAGAAGCTTGCGCTTACTGGCGTACACCGCAGAGCTATTGGACATCATCCGGGACAGTGCCGCAATAGCTGTGGAGGCTCTTTTACAGGCATAATCGACGTGGCTACCGAAGGTAAGCTTATCGTCGATCATCACGCCCAAGTGTTTGACGGAGCGCTTTGACAGGATAGTGCACTCTCCTACACTGATCTCCGTCTGCTGCTCCGACTTCAGGTTGTTAACAACCGTCACCTCTGTCTTGTGGTGAGCTAGCTCCAGTTTCCTGGACCGCATCCACGCCTCCACAACCTTGATCGAGTGGTTGGTAGTCAACTTTACCTCCTCGATCGTTTCACCGTAGACTTCGAGCGTAATGTCGTCGGCAAATCCGACAATCACCACTCCCACTGGGTACTCTGTAACCAGTGGTGTGTTGAAGTGTCCAAGATTTGTGAGATTGTCGTGATTTTGTGTATCGTTGTTGTGTAAAATATGTCCAAGGAAGTGCTTAAATATTACATCTGGACACTACCCAACACCCACTGTGATGTAACGTAGCAAATAGTTCCGCTACTCACCACCAGGCGTCGCAGAAGGACATGTTGGGCGGCCATGATGGGTGGTGTAAAGGGGGCCATGATGGGGCGAAAATGATGGGCGGATTACAGCAGGGTCGGAGGCTTGGAACATGAACCGCCATCGCTAATCCAGCAATAACGTTGCTAATCTCGAGAAAGCAAGACGTGAGCTAACCAAGCAAAATCCAAACATTAAAACGATTCTTAAAATAAGTTCGTGAAAGTGATTTTGTCACATAAGTCAAGTGGAAGAAGCGATTCAGAAAAAGCATCCAGGTAACCCAAAACCGACATTAATTCCGACCAAGCCCATCATTAACCGCCAAAATCCCCCCTATAGGACCCCTGGGCTTAAGTTTTGAAAGCCTAGTACTTACCTGTGCTATAGTTTAAAATAGCCCCAGTACTTACCTGTGAGTGCCCAAAAGGACCCGAGCAATCCAGTCCCTATAAGAACCGACCGTGGTCCGGAGTTGGCCCAGACGTCCAAAGCGCCGCTCCGTCGACCGAATAGACCATCGTTGGCCATTCAGACGCCACACAATAGAGGCGCGGCCATTTTGGAAGCGTGTCCTGGAGTTCACGCGTTCAACCAACCGTCGCGACTCGGACTGCACCGAACGGCCGTCCAACCCAACGGAAGGCGACAGCGAAGGACACCGAAGGAGATACGAAGGAGAAGGTGAAGTAGCGGAGCGAGAAGAAGGGGCCCCGAAGACTGCGTAGAAGAAGGAAAAGTGAGGTAGGAGATAGCTAATAAGAAAGTGGGAGAAAGAGCAATCAATAAAGGTACCTAGTGTGTGTGTAAAAGCAAGAATAAAGTGGGTTTGTGATTAAGCAAAGTGTTTAAGTGTTTCCTTGGCCGCGATAGTCAAGCGCGTACGCCGACCCTGAGGCAGTTGAAGGAGGGGGGTCTCACCAGTGCTGGGCAGGGATCGGCCACTAGTTACAACTCTAATCTCAACACCTCGTCGTACATGACATTCCATAACACCGGACCCAGGATGGAACCTTGCGGGACTCCTGAGGTAAGGGAAGATTCAAAAATTACGTCCATCGTTTTTCGGGATTTCTAGACCCTACCCCCTCTGTCACGCAATTTCCCCATACCCAATACACGTACTGTCACACTTTTCTAGACAACCCCCCCCCTCCCCCAAATGTTGGACGTAATTTTTGAACGTTCCCCCTAATGTGAAAGCACTTCCGACCCACCTCCGTGTCGTAGACTAGTACACGATTCTGAAAGTAACTTCCCAGAATCTTGTACAGGTACTCCGGTATCCCCAGACGCAGGAGCGCATCGGCAATAGCAGACCAGCTGGCGCTATTAAACGCATTCCTTACATCCAGAGTCACTATCGCGCAAAAGCGAATTCCCCTCCTCTTAGGCTCGAGTGCTTTCTCGGCGGTTTTTGTAACCGACAAGATAGCGTGTACAGTGGACCTCCCCTTCCGGAAGCCGTACTGGTTGCTCGAAAGACCATTTTCGCCCTCAGTGAATCGCAACATTCTATTAAGGATGATCTTTTCGAGCACCTTCGTTCGTTTCGCTCTTCCTCTGATCGTGCTCGCTGCATCCGCCGCCTAGCCCGTAGGCAGACGCGGCGCAGGTCCGCAATCGCGTCGGTCCACCAGTAAGCCGGTGGCCTCCCATTTCTAGGGTGGACTCGCCTAGGCATGGTCGCATCACACGCACGTGAGAGCACCGCTACCAGCTCATCGCCGTCTAAACCGATTAAGTTTCGCTCACGGCGGAGCGCCTCCCTAAATACCCCTTCGTCGAAGTATGATGTCTTCCACCTGCGAGGCCTTGGCCTTGGCCTAGCCGCCTCTTCTTCTACCCGCTGTTGTTGTAGTCGATACTGTAGCGAACCGCCAGGTGGTCGCTGTGAGTGTAGCCATCATCTACTCTCCAGTTCGAACTACTTGTTAGGCCAGGACTACAAAAGGTCACGTCAATAATTGACTCCGCTCCGTTTCGACTAAAGGTACTCTTGGTACCGACATTAGCCAAGTCGACATCTAAGATGGTCAGTGTTTCTAGCAGGATCTGACCCCGCTGGTTCGTGAAACGGCTTCCCCATTCCACAGCCCAGGCATTAAAGTCACCCGCTATTACCACCGGCCTTCGCCCTGTTAGCACGGTCGTTAAGCGGTCCAGCATTTGCGTGAACTGCTCGATCGGCCACCGCGGAGGCGCATAACAGCTACCGAAGAAGACCCCGTTTACTTTGGCGACCACGAAGCCCTCATAGGTAGTGGACACCAACTCCTGGACGGGGTATTTACCCGTCGTCCACATCGCCGCCATTTTTCTGGTCCCATCCGCGACCCAGTTGCCGTTGCCGGCGGGTACTCGGTATGGGTCCGATATGATGGCGATATCCGTCTCCCACTCAGAAACCGCCTGACAAAGCAGTTGCTGAGCCGCATCACAGTGGTTCAGGTTCAGCTGCGTTACCTGCACTGTGATTTGTTGTTCACTGCGGCTTTCTTGAAGGCCGGGCACCCTGGACCACCCATCGAATGTCTGTTGTTCGAGGATTTCCCGGTACAGATCATGCAGATGGGCGGACTCGTGCAGCTTTGGGCCTTATGACCTTCAGCGCCGCATCGCCTGCACAGTTTGCGCCTGTCGAGGCCTTTGCAGTCCCACTACTTGTGTCCTGGTTCCAGACACCTGAAGCAAACCTCTGGTGGCTCCTGGAATGTCAGGTGACATACACACCAACCCACCTTTATGCTCCCTACTTTAACGGACTTTTTGACGTCCGCCACAGGTAGCTGAACCAAAGCTATCTGTGTCCCTGCTGGCCCTTTCCGTAGCTTAACGGCTGCGGCAGCCACCTGCACGTCGCACTGTTGCCGCAGTGCCGTGACGAGCTCTTCCACTTCGGTGATCTCATCAATGTCCTTGACCTTCAGAGTCGCCTCATGTGTCAGAGCCCTCACCTGCACACCCTCACCAAGGACCTCTTCTGCCAGCCTTTCATAGGCGGCGCCCTTGTGCTCCTTCTGGCGCTTCAGCTCCAGGATCATCTCACCCGTACGAGTACGTCTAATACTGCGTACTTCGGCTCCAAGACCCTCAAGCTTGGCGTCGCTTCGCATCATCTTCAAGACGTCCGAGTACTTGGACTGTTCCGTCTTGATGACGACCGCGTCGCCTTTCTCGCGCTTGGCACCTGCCCTCCTACGCCTTGGCTTGGCGTCCTGCGCTACTACCTGCGGATTCTCCTTCTTCTTCCTCTTCCGCTCTACCTTCGTCCAAGGGGGGTCCTCCCCTTGGATCGCCCTGCTCTGTGGCTGTTGAGGGCCCACCAGCGCACATTGGTCGGGCTCCATACAAAGGGGCGGCCAAAACTCTCAAAAAACAAAATTGATAATTTTAAACTATATTTCACCTTATAACAAAGTTAATGTACAGTCATTGCACAATTATGGGTCACACACAATTATTAGTCACTTTTCACTTCAATAGAAAAATACTAATTAATTGCAAGCTTTTGTTAGCCATTATCATTTTTCGTTCATAAGTTGGTTTGTTTTGTGTCATTATACGTATCGCACACGGGCTTATATGTCAAAACATACATATTTTCGATATTTTTTGTTCGGCGCAAAACCTTATGTCAAAGTAATGCTTCGATTGTGAATATCGGAAAGTGCGTGCGCTGCTTTCGTAAGCTCTGTAAAAGCGAGCTTCAGTGATTTTCAAGTGCAAAATGGTATCGTGACCAGAACAAAGGTATAATTAACGTTCTAAATGTAGAAATTCATGTGACTGCAGCTATTAAAAGCTTATTTCTGGCAAAATTTAAGTGACTCATTATTGTGCCATGGAACTCCGAAAATCACACAATTATGGGTCACTTTTTGTGCAGCATAATATTGACAGTTCGGCGTACATGGGCATTGCATACTTTTAGGCGTTTACCGGTAGTTGTGTTGAAGATTTTGTCCCAATTTTGAAAAATTGATTCCAAATCGTGAAAACACGCTTCGTTAAGAGGTTTGAGACCAGTTTTAGATTCTACTTTAGTTGATCTATCGAGAATAAGTGATCATTCATTGAAAAAATAGACAAAATATTACTGTTGAGCCGATTCCTCTTAAGTGACCCATAATAGGCAACAAATTGACCCATAATTGTTACACAGCCAATTTTGACCCATTATTGTGGTTTTCATTATTCACCAACATTTTAGTAATTTTCACCGTCTAAAGTGTATTTTACAAGCAAATTTTTATATAAAACAAGAAAAAGGAGTTTCAATGAAGAGAATATAAAATAAAAATAATGAAAGTGTTATTTTTGTATGTAAAACGATTCATATTTTGAAATGATTGTTCCTTGAGTGACCCATAATTGTGCAATGAGTGTACTGTACTTATATGATTCTTAATTAAAAGAATACCAGCTTTTGTATTTCAATGACATTTTCACTGCCAAAGTGGCCTAAGTCATAAAATTGAAAAATGAATTATTCGAAAAAAGTAAAATAATAATATTTTAAGAATGGAATATATGTTTTAAGTTATCCAGCATATGAAAGCTTGTTATTGGACTGCTTGAATGCACGTATGGTGCAAAATTGATATGTCACAAAACTTTCCAAATTTTCATATATTGTACCTTAGAAATTTTGGGAATTTTTAAGTTAAAAAACGGTTCGTGTCGTCACGTGTCGCCGCAATTTCGAATAGTACATCTTAAAAATCATGCTTAGAGCTGCCTAAAAACGTTTAAATATTTTGCAGAAATTTGCAGTTTTTCAGATTAGAGCTATTTAAAAAAGTCATGTTTTTTCATATATTTTACGTTATTTTTCCATTTTTTACTGAAATAAAATTTATCTTTCCACATTTTTCACACGTTTTGAACAAACTTGATTGGATTTGATCGAAAGATGATCATTTATTTAAATTCAAATTGATTTTCTAACAAAAAACGCAAAAAAATGGGGTTTACTGATTTTCACCGTTTTTAAAATTATTGAAATTACGTAATTTTTGAATACCCCTTTTTAAACACTAAAAACACTATATACCATATCTAGGCAACCTATAACTTCGATTAAACACATAAAAAGAGTTTTGGCCGAACTTTATCTTTTTCCGACCATTGTGGATTGTTTGCCCCGTTTGTCGCGAGCAGTCGCTTCCGCCTTATTCGGACTTCCTGCGAAGGAGAAGGCCTCCGTTTGGGTAAACTTCGGCACTTTCTCATTTGCAGGCTCCGCAGCTGCAGCAGTCAGCAACGCGAGTGCCGCGTGCTCCTGCTTGGCATCGACGCCCTAAGTCGAAGCAAGGCCGTTTTCAGGTCCTTGCTTATGTTCGACTTAGTGGACGCAAAGTCGATGATTTTGCCAAGCTGCTGCTCAGCCACCTCTATTGCGGACCGTCCTTTGGATACTCGGTTGACGGCCCTCAACAACCACGCTCCGTCCATAACCTCCACCGGCTGGCTTGCCGGGAAGTGGACTGGAGCACCCACGCTTGAGCTGCGTACGCAACTCCCAGCGCCTATCTCCTCACTTCTCCTTGTCGGAGATCTCATCAACCCGCTTCTTGCGAAGGGGTTGATCCCACCACTACTTCCACCTGAATTCTGATTGCTTGATTTGTTTGATTTCATGATTAATCCCACGAGTCGCACGGGAAAGAATGTCCACCACGCCAGAGCCCTGCATTAACGCGGTAAGGGACAGCTTACTGTGGGGGGCGAACAGGTACCCCACAGGCTCCGTTAAAGATCGAGCATCTTTTTCACCCCCTCGATCACTCATTCGTCAGCACGGGTCGCTTGACACCTTGAATTGGGGTTAGTAGTCCTATTCTTAGCCGGCGACTACGCGGCTGACTCGCAAGCGGGGGGGGGGGGTGCGTCAGGCCCCAGGACTTTCGTCCCTGCTGCCCTGGTGTGTGTGTGTGTGTGTGTGTGTGTGTGTGTGTGTGTGTGTGTGTGTGTGTGTGTGTGTGTGTGTGTGTGTGTGTGTGTGTGTGTGTGTGTGTGTGTGTGTGTGTGTGTGTGTGTGTGTGTGTGTGTGTGTGTGTGTGCGTGTGTGTGTGTGTGTGTGTGTGTGTGCGTGCGTGTGTGTGTGTGTGTGTGTGTGTGTGTGTGTTTGTGTGTGTGTGTGTGTGTGCGTATGTTACAAAAAAAAGTCACGCACGTTTCTCAGCCGTCTGATATCCGATATGGATTCTCTTAGTTGCAAATGAAAGCTACAACAGCCTAGTAGAACCCTATTGAATTTTATTACGATCTGATATTTGGTTACCGAGATATCTTTCGAAGAGTACTTTGAAGTCATATAGGTTAGCTTTTTGAGAGATTTTTGACATTTAGCATATTGATGAATATCTCAGCCGTCTGTCAACCGATTTGAGTTCTCTTGGCAGCAAACTTTTTGAGATTTTTGAACAAGTGTATCATAATAAATATCTCAGCCGTCTGTCTACCGATTTCGGTTCCCCTGGCACCAAATGAAAGCTTTAACATCCTAGTAGAACCCTATAGAATTTTATTAGGATTGGACATTTGGTTATCGAGATATCTTTCAAAGAGTACTTGGGAGTAATACAGGTTAACCTTTTGAGAGATTTTTGACCAAGTGTATCATAATAAACATCTCAGCCGTCTGTCAACCGATTTGGGTTCTCTTAGCACCAAATGAAGCTACAGTATCCTTGTAAAAGGCCCTGAAATTTTATTTCGATTGGACATTTGGTTACTGAGATATCTTTCAAAGAGTATTTCAATAAATTCCTTTTTTTATTATTATATTCGCTTGTTATCTTGCATGAGCTTTTGACCAGTGTATGGGCAATTATTGTTCAATAAATAATGCTGACCTCATATAAAGTGTATACTAGCAGGTTATTGTTTTCAATAAAATTATAAATAACAAATTACAAATAAACAGGAATTCTATGAAAACTAACAATATGTTAAATGAAAGCTTTGAATTTATATATTGTGGAAAAAATGCAAGAACCGGACAGCCAAAATAACTCGCTAATGCCAAAACTGATTAACTTAGTAGATATATCATCTTTGTCCTTCCTACACCGTAACCATGAATACCAAGTACTTCAGAGCTAATTTATTCGACTGATTAAGAGATATTAGACAAAGTGTATCTCGCTGATTTTCTTATCCATTTGTTAATCGATTCAAGATCTTTTGGCAGTTAACAAAAGATACAATATTCCAGAATATGTATGCTGTTTTTTTTTTTTTAATTTCCCACAAGATTCTAGAAGGTGTCTGGCATTTCTGGTAGTTTAGTCCATGGTCCATGATGCTATTTTGGAAACCAATCCACTAGATGCCAAATCCACAATATTTTCTAGAACTTTTGGTCCATCACACAAGATAAATATGTTAAATACAAATAATACAACAATAGTTTTAATAAGTGTAAGAAGGGTTCTGTTCACCATAGGTGGATTAAATCGGGGTTTTATTTGATGGAAACGAAAATTGGTTGGTCGTTAGTCATAGCTATCCGTTTCTGAAAACATTCTATCCCTGTTGTAAAACCTAATTGATTACAACTTTCTTTTTCTTTTTCTTTACAGGTATGTTGATATAAGAGGAATGTATTTCGATGTTTGGCAAGTGACGGGCCCAGCTATCGTCTTTTCATGTATAGGTACTGTACTTACAGGTATGTTCCGTTTTTATCAACACGGTCCGCGTTTTTCAGTTGACAAAAACGGAATAGTGATAAAAACGGAATGATTTTCTTTGACAAAATATTTTGCAACATTTTTATACAAATTGAATGATTTCCTTTAGAATACATTCCAAAAGTAAAAATATGCAGTTTATAATGAAAATTAATCGTTTTTGATGGCTTTTAGCACATCTTAGTTGCACAGTTCCAATTACAGTTTTCTGACTGTGACGTCGACAAGAGGTTTTCACCACCATCTTAACAGATTCCTATGAAAGTTTCAACTATACTTGATAATTCATGGGCTACAACTCGTAGCGGTGAGTCTACGCCGAATGAAGCATTCGCCTCCACTAGTCTCGGTCCTGGACCAATCGCTCCCAGTCGCCCTGAACGTTTAAAGTCCTTAGGTCCTCCTCAACTGCAAAAAGCCACCGTGTGCGCGGCCTACCACGAAGCTGACGACCCCTACCTGGTTTTCTGCTGAATATGGTTTTAGCTTGTCGTTCCTTCGGCATACGAGCTACGTGCTCAGCCCACCGCAGCATGCCGTGTTTTATTCGCTTCCCTAGGATACATTTAGAATTCACTAGGATACTTTTAGTAAATCTTCAGGAAATTTTCTAAGCAATCACTTGTATTTTCTCCAGAATATTGGATTTTCCAAGAAGTTCCTCCAGAATTCTTGTAGGTTACCTTGTACCATGCCGCTTGTTTATCTTTTAGAATTCGATAGGGGTCGTCCATAAATGACGTAGCATTTTTAGACGATTCTTGACACCCCCTTCCCCTCGTAGCCTATTTTCCCATACCTAAAACATGGCTCCCCCCTCTCTTCTAAAGTGCTACGTCATTTATGGACGGCCCCTAAGAATTTTTAGAGAAAAGAGGTTCTGCCTCTTATGATTTCTTCAGAAATTTTTTCTCGGATCAACCTAGATGTCTCTTTTTAAATTTCTCTTGGAGTTTCTAAGGGGATCCCTTCAAATATTCCACCATTGGAATCTATTAACCATACTTATGCATTATGTTGGGAACAGCTCGCTGACGTTGTGTACGATTTGGGTCTGGAATGGCCCTAATGCACAAGCTGGGCTAAGCAAATCATTTTGGGATTTAACCTAGGATTTAACCTAGTTCATCAATTCATCCAAGAGTTGCTTTGGAGATTCACCAAGATTTTACTTTTGAAAGATAGGAGTTTCTCCGTTTCTTCAAAATTTCCTACGGGAATTCTTCCAAGACTACTTTCTGAAATCATTCCAGGGTTTTTTTTTCGATATTTCCCCAGGAGTTCTTTCTGCGATTCATTCAACAGTTTTTTTTCAACATCTACACCTACTGGAACTTTCAGAAATTTTCCAAATCGATTCTATCCTTCACCTTTGTTTTCCTCATGATTACTAGATGAACCAGCCTTGGGCTGAAAATCTCGTTAATAAAAATAATATTGCAATAATAATTATCCCCGATTTCTTACTGCGTTTTCTGGGAATCTCCCAGAAGTTTAGTCTAGAAATCTTCCAGGAATTCTTACCCAAAATCCCCCAGAAGTTTCTTCAGGGATGATGTTCTGTATAGAAATCTCCGGGGAGTTCTTCCTGTGAATCCTCCAGAAGTTCCTTGTGGGAATCCTTTAAAAATTCCTTCTAGAAATCCGGTATAAATTCTTTCAAGAAACCATCCAAATGTTCCCCGAGGGATACTTTCAGAACTAATGGGATTTCAGCAGGATTTTTTGGGAATCTTTTGTTTCTTCTTGGAATCCTTCAGGAGAAATGGAGAAAACGTTTCCAAGATCCTACATAGACTCCTCCTTCTTTGAGAAACTTATTCCTGAAAGATTCATCTCCTAATTCACCTAAAGGAGCTCCTGAATTATTTCCTGACGATTTCTCAGAAGAAATCCATTAAGGAATCTGGAGGAATACAAGAATCGCTAGTAGGAATTACTGAAGAAAATCAAAATTGCATTTTTGGAGCAAACGAAAGATGAAATCTAGTAATCTCCTGTTAGACTAGTAAATATAGCTGTTTCGATCTGGAAAGTTTGGACAGGGTATGAAGGATGACAAGAGAGATCTCTGGAAGAAGTTTGAGCTCCGTCGGAAAAAATAGCTACCAGGAGAGAAGAATTCAGCACATCGCAAAATTTCAAGAAAACGTGTACAAAATCACGTGAAATTTATTTCACTTAAAAAAGTCTTGTAAATAAGATTGTAGTGTAAAAATTCAGGCAAGGACAGGCAAAAAATGCCCTAAAATGTTTAAGTTTTCGAAGAACACTTGAAGTGACAGGCCAAGTTCCAGTTACAGAAGAAGAATAATAATAATAAGAAGAAGAAAGTAGAAGAAGGATCTTCAGAAGGAAGCTTTAATTGTAAATAAAACGAAAATCGTGTTAAGTACTGTTCCTTTGAATTCCACTAAGAAATTGCATCCTTTGACAGATACGTATTTCGACCTCAACTGTAAGGTCGTCTTCAGTGTCTTGTACTTGACTCGACTGCCAAGCTTTAATTGTTTTAATTTTTCTCATTTTTCAAATAAGAAGTAAAATTATGCTTGAGAGAAAGCATGAATTATCAATATTTATAGCTGATTTTGAAATGTGTTGAAAGCTATTGTGGCGTATACGTCTTCTCTATCATCATTGGTAATTGTTTCAATTTCATTCATCGATGCATTGCCTCAAGATTAATGTTATGCTTTGAATAACTCGTGTACGAGGAAACAAATTTGACAAAAAAAATTAGTGTTGACAAAAACGGAATGAAATGTTGACGAAATCGGATAGTGACAAAAACGGATAGTGATTAAAACGGATAGTGACAAAAACGGAACATACCTGTATTATAATTCTCAGGTAACATTAAAACTACTTTATTTTGGTTTTATGATGTGGTTTCAATAACATCTGGGAGTTGATTTGACTTGAAAATGTAGCTTGCTTCGATGCACTTTAAATCAAGAACTACCTTGGTGAGCTCGTTCCATGTTTTTAGTTTCATTTGCATTCTTTTCCTTTTAAATTAATGATGGATAGTTTTGAGTTTCCCGAACATAATATTTTCCTGCTTTTCTGGTGAATCTTTGACCAGCACCAGTGCACTCGATCTGTGATCCACTGAAAGGCTCATGGCATTTGTTACAAAAATAAAAGCAAAATTTATTAATCCAATGGATTCAACAACATAAAAAAACAATGGATTCAACAACATATCAACATATAATTCAAGAACATATCACGACACAAAGAACCTAATAAATGCACAAATAAGAGACATAACCAATTAACACAGCACAACACTAAACATAAACGTGCCCTGCTATCCAAATGGATAACACCTTCCGATCACAGGATGACGGGGCTTGTTTTATTGGTTTACCTGATGGACAGTCGTCATCTTGGATTTGGCAGTTGGTAGTTCGCCTTTTAGTTGAGAGTCGTTGCTGTTGTTTTCATAGCTTGTTTTTTGTCTAGGAAAACTAATCCTAATCGGGCACCCCAATTTGGGTTTCATCACTAGAGCACTAGTGTCCGTGTTAGGGAAAGGTTTACATCTCTAGTACTTAACAGCAACCCGAAATGGGCTGGAAGACTGGATTCCAATGGCATCCATTCTTCCAGAACCCTATAAATATGCATTAAAATTATGGGAATATTTACAAGTTAAAGGTAAGTTTCCTGTTCCCAAGTAGAGCGCTCAAATAAAATTCCTCCTTTTTCCGTGAGTAATTTTGACATTTATTAAACTGACAGCATTTTAACGAAACGATGCTGTAAGAAGGATGCGGAGAATAGGGCACTGCATACGGCGGTTGCTAGGTTACGATTTGTACATATAGAAATTCCATTCGCTTCCTCAGGAAGTGTGATTGAAATTGAAATATACTTTTTCGCGCGCGTGTGGGAAAAAATATTCAATTTATAACTTTTTGGTGGACTTCTGGGGAAAATCCAGATAGTGAGATTACAACGGAGTTGTTAAGCGTTCCAAGGGAAATGCTGATGAAAGGGGATGCTGGGGGAACTTTTAATGGTATTACAGGTTCCACCGAAAAATCCACCAGGAGTTCGCCGGGGATTCTCATAAAATGTCTCTAAGATTTTCATTAGAAGTTCTGCAAAAAATCCCTCCATGAGTTCCTTCTAATGTTTTTTACACGATTTATTTATTAATTTATTTATTTTTTGATCTTCTAGGAGTTCCTTCAGGGTTTTCTCCAGAGGTGTTTTCTAAGATTCTACCAGTTACCAATAATTTCAACTGGGATTTCTCAAGTATTTTTTATCCGGGATTCACTCAGATATGTATTCGGAAATTCCCGTAGGGGTTTCTTCCGGGATCATTCCAAGAGTTCCTTCTAGGATTTCTACAGGAATTCATTCTTAGACTCGTCCTAGAGTTCCTCCAGTGATTCCTCCAGGAGTTCTTTCTACGGTAGAACTTTTTGGGATTCCTCTTGGTTTTCTCTGGGCGTTTCTTATGTGAATTCTCAAGGAATTTTGGGATTTATCCAGAAATTGTTTATTGGATTTATCTGGGATCCTCCAGCAACTTTTTCCGGGAATCCTGCAGGAACTCCTTCTAGGTCTCCTCTAGGAGTAACTTTATGGGTTCCTCTAATAATGCCTTCTGATATGTCTCCAGAATTTTCTTCTAAGATTACACCAGGAGTGGACTCAGGGACCTCTCCAGCAATTTCATCCGGGATTTTTTAAAGGTTCTTTTCAGAATTCCTTCAGGACTTCCAGTTCAATTAGTCAAGGCTCTTCCAGGAATTCCTTCTAAGATTTGTCCAATAATTCATCCAAGATATCATTCTGGGGTTCCTGCAGGATTTTCTGCTGGAATTCTTGCAGATTACATATTCTGGAAGTTTCTTAAATTTTACTAATGGAAATACTCCAGAAGTGTTTTTTTATTCTTTATAGAAGTATTCCAAGACATGCTTTTGAGTTCCTTATGAAATTCCTCCAACAACTTCTTAAGGAATATCTCCAGCAGGGAATTTCCAAACGAGCGATTTCAGAGATTCTTTCAATAGTTTCTTCCCAGGAAAAAACATTGAAGACATTCCTAAAGAGAGATCTGGAGAAATCTTAAAAGAAACTCGCGAAGGAATCCCTTAAAGAACTTTTAGAATAATTTTATAGGAATCTTCTCGAGGAATCCCGGAAGGAATTTTCAGAGGATTCCAGGAAGGAATCTCTGAAGGAGTCCCGTATGGAGTTACAGGAGTAATCCTAGAAAGAACTCCTGGAAGAACCCCAGATGGAAGTTGTCAAGAAATCCTAAATAAACTTCCTGGAAGAATCACTGAAGAAACTCCCTTTGGTATCCCCGAAAGAACTTCTGGAGCAATCCTGAATTAATTTATAGGGAGATCACCGAAGAAATTCCTCTAGCACTAATTTTCTGAGGGAGTCTATCAGAAATAGGGTTTTGACCGGGTCCCTGTCTTACCAAGACCAATAATAAGCCTCATGGTCAATTCAATACTAAAACACTAGAATCCTTGGACTTCAGATCCGAAGATTGCAGGTTCGTGTCCTGTCACAGTCGCAATATGTGGCGACGGACTCACCCCACCCTCTTGCGGCGGCACGTACTAGTGCCCCGCCCGTAATCCTTGGTAACCTGCTGGAGTTTCCGGACCCATCAGACCTGGTTTGCAAGAGCTCGCGTCGTCCAAAATAGTTAGTTTGACAGCTGGTCTTCGAAGTACTCCCGTTACTGTGCGTTCCAAAGCTTGGCGTACTCTTCCGTCCTTTCCCGGGAACACTTGTTGTACCTACACGGCCCCGCAACCAACGCTTTCTAGCTGAGACGTCGACCTCCATCACGAGATCACCCACTGCAAAGTCCTTCGTCTCCTCGAACCATTTGCACCCTCGTCTAATCACTGCCTGGTAGATATGTATTCTTTATCCACCGTCTCCAGAATTCTTCAGATCGAACATCTACCGGAGCTGTAAGTAGTATCTTGACCACAGAGAAACTTCCCAACAAAAAGTGGTTTGGCGTTAGAGCCTCTTGTTCACGATGATCATTGAACGGCCACAGTTTGTAGATGCAGCTTGGTTTCTGAAAGGGTACGCTGGCGATCCTCAGGCTTCCCTTGTGACCATCCAAGAAGGGATATTTCTTCCGGGAAGGCCTCCTTCTGCGCAATTCTTCATAGAAGTTTCTCAGCTAGTTTCAGTCTAGATTGCGATCGGAAGGTCTATCATTAGAGATTTGTGTCGTCCATAGACCTAGCTATTCGCTATATGTGCAACTCCCGATTGTTGATCTATTACACTTGTACACGTGAAGAGAAGACTTTTAGCCTGCTGGGCTTCTATATGGTACCCATTGAACATTCTTTGATCACCCACTGAACATGCTGATAGATCCGGAGGCCTTTATTTCCTGGGAAATCTGAAACGTTAATAGATTTCAATACGCACATCATGTTATAATGCGAGTCCGTATGAGTACAGTCTGCATTAGGAATCCTCCAATTGATCATCAGTTAGATCTGAAAGCGTGGCTTTCTAAAACAAGACCTGTATACTCAATCATGTTCTACGAGTCAGTATGGGTACATTCTGCATTTGGAAACCTTCGATTGATGTTCAGCACCTTTGGTAGATCTAAGGCGTTGTCTTTAAGGAGGTCTTGGGAGATCTGAATCGTTCATAGACCTCAACAGTAAGCACCCAATGCGATGATTTTCGAGTCAGTAATGGTATGTATATATTGGATTCAGAAGACCTATAGTTGTTCAATTATCCCTGTGGGTCTGAAGGCTTTCTTATGTAGGCGTTTTTGGGTGATCTGAAACTTCTGTTGTTGACCTGGGAGCTTCAAGGAGGTTGCAAAGGGGTTTTGAGGCGCTGCGGTGGATTTCAGAGGGTTTCATGAGGCACCAGCAGAGCTTGAGTGGAAACCACGTATCACCACAGAGAATTTCAAGGTGTTTTGATTTTTTTACTTGTATTAACGAGATTTTTAGCCCTAGGCTAGTTCATCTCGGGACACACGTTTTACTTCCCTTCCGAAGGAACAACTCACATCTTTTTGTGAGTTTGGCGATAGTGAGATTCGATCCCAGGTCCTCGGCGTGATAGTCACGAGCTTTAACCATCACACCAGGTCGGCTTCTACGTTTACATGCTTTTCAAGCCGTTTTGAAGTTCAGGAGCTTTCAGTAGGGTTCAAGGGAAGCCTATGGGGGTTTCAGGGAAGTTTTCAGGCGTTTCAGTGCATTTCAGGGCATTTAAAGAGGCGTCAGTGGAGCTTAACCGAAGTCTTCGGGGGTCTCAGCGGGTTTTCTGATGGGTTTCAAGGCGGGCCTACCTCATTTGACATAACGCCATTTGGCATAATGCCATTTGGCATAATGCCATTTGGTATAAAGGCCAATTGGCGTAACGGCTATTTGGCATAATGACCATTTGGCATAACAATGAATATGCACATTCTTATTAACCCTCGAGCAGTCGCGTCTTTGACTACCTGCAGCGACGCCGCGCTCACGCTGTGTACCACAAGCGTGCATTTTTCATGGTGCGTGTACTCAGTACACGACGCGACCGCTCCCGGGTTAAGAAGGCTGTTCTTCATATTACGCCAAACGGCATTATGCCAAATGGTCCGCGTTAAGTCAGAGTGGACAACGCGATTTTTTGGGCAGGTAAAGATAAGCGAAGAAATTGGACAACTCTGAACTCTTCGACGTTATTTTGATGCAGATGTTTAACTAGATAAAAGAATGACTGTATTTCAGAAATACATGTGATCGATTTGATATCTCAAGTGCTTGCAAGATTTTTTTTTTCTAAAATCATTTAAAAAACAGATGGTCTTAAACTTAACGCCGACCAAACGGCGTTATGCCAAATGGGGTAGAGCCTTCAAGGCGTTTAGAGAGGTTCAATGGGTGTCAGGAGGGTAGCTGGTGATTTCAATTGGTTTGCAATTTCATGGCGGTTTAGAAGAGGTTCATGAGGTTTCTGAGGAGTTACAGGGAGAAATTGATAAAACATATAAGTATGAGCCTAGCCTAATTAGTGATACAGTGAGGCCATAAACACTGGCTGAACGTGTATGAACTTTGTTCATAGTTATTCAAATGATGTGAAGTTATGCTTATAGACCCATATCCTAAACTACTCAAGTAAGTTTTTGGATAGGGTAAACGATGATGGTTGGACCAATTTTGCGTATTTTACTACGTAATCAAAATTTAAGCCGAATTTAATATATGCAAGTAAGTTTTTTGCATTCCAAACTTGGGATTGATGGAAAGCTCTACTCATCTAGTTTTCAAAAAGTGCGACAAAACATTGATTTACTTAAATAATAATTATATTATTAGTATTAATTGAGCAAAGAAAACTGATCTTGGTTGGACCAACACTGATTATGGTTGGACCAATAATTTGATCCCGGTTGGACCAACTGACAAAAACAGTGAATTCTGATATCTCAGTCGATATATACTTTTTCAATTATAATTTCAAATGATTATTAGTTTTTTAATACCTTAATAAATAAAAAATAACACAAATATCAGACTATCTAACATGTTTTAGAAGCGCACGTGTGCTTTTCTTCTGCCGGTCGAGTATGGGATATTGTGCGAAAGAGAGTAAGACTCCTGAGGGCACAATGCACACATCTGGTAGCGATACTAGGTATACCAGCTGTGGGTACAACCAAGCGATTGAAATTTTGCGTTTCTTGACGAGAAATTGAAGAGATTTCATCCCCTCCTAATCTCTTCACCAATCGCTTGGTGTCGCTTACATGCCAACAGATGCCAACCGATTGTGATCTTCAAGAAACATCAAAACCCCCAAATACACACCGCTCAGTTCCAGCCACGGCGGCCATTACCGCTCACGGACAAGTGGATGCAGTCATATGGATGAAAACAAGATGGTTTCGTATATATTCGATTTGTTTATTTTTGCAATATGTAGTTTAGAAGGTTGTGCAAACGCATCCTACCTCACATATAAAACACGTAGTATTCTGCTCAGCTTGTAACTCTGCTCTACAAAATGCACTGTAGCATAGAAGTTTTTGTCTTTACCCTGCTGTAGGGGTCGCATTCCATTATCTTCATCGCAGCTGTGTAAGGCATGGCAAACGGGTTCCAGTTACATATGGATCAGCAACTCGGTTTATCTTATTGACTACACGATCCTCAGGCTGAAGCAGCTGGGCAGGCTCTAGGCACCTGCTTCTCCTCGGTCTTTTTCGGGCCAATAACGACTTGATACCCCAAGAAACGCAGCTGATCCTGCCACTCGATAAACTCATAACACCAATATCCGTGCATGCAATACGAACTTTTATAATTACGGTTTCAAGTAGACGCGTTGAATCGGTTGAACCTCAGTTGACAGCGCGCGGAAAATACTGTAAATAAACTAAATCGGTCATAGCAACCAACATGGTAACGGTTAAGTCCAACCTGGCCTAACCAAAATTCCACGTTGGACCAACCATGATCAAAACCAAACTGAGCAATTTCGCTAATTAATGAGATTTTCAATGGAAAATAGTAAATTTTTATTACACCAATGTGAAGATTACATATTTTCGCAACAGTATAGCACAAAAAGTTTATGAATTTAAAAGAGAATTAATCTTTTGGGATTATTTAAAAATAGGTTATTTGGAATTCACAATTGTGCTAAGATTGAGTCTTTTGAAAATCGTCAAATATTTAAAACATTTGCCAACAAATTAAGGACAGTCTGTGCAATTTCATTAGAGGAGGGATTACTCTTTGACAGTATCGAGTTGTCAGGTTGTTTTACCTTAAAAATATAATCGGATTCGACTTTTTTTCAAAATGGTCCAACCATGATCAGTTTTTGGACTGGTCCAACCATCATCATTTACCCTACCCTTAGAAATCCTCGCGCTCCTACTTAAACTCGCATTGAACGCTCTTTAACATCCCTTCCCGACCTTTTCTAGTAATCCCTTCATAAATCTTATTTTAGGTTCCCCAGCTGCTCCGAATACAATGACATTCCATTTAGGCTATGAAGCTACCTAAAAAAAAATCCTTAATATAGGTTCCAATATTGAAATTATATGTGAACAGAAATAAAAAGAAATATGCCTGACATTAACTAGTGGAGAATACACGAAGAGTTACCCGATAAAGTCACAAGAAGACAGGACAAGAGAAGGGTGGGTGAATAGAAGTACAAAGATAACAGGTAGAAAAAGAAGATTAGATATTGAATAATTAAAAAAAAAATCACATATAAGATAGTGTAGTAGGCGAATAAGGAGTGTATCGGAAATTAACTATATATGTTCAAAACATCCTAATAAATAATTTATTCGAGTTATAAATAATTTTATTTTTGGAGGTACAATATAAATCCTCAGAAAAAGGAATGGCACTTTTGCTTTTGTAAAAATAATTATTTAACATGGACATTGATCTTAAAGTTTAAACGCATGATCTTGAAATTTTGGACACCTCTTAAAAATTTGAAATTGCGGAAAAAAATGGAAACAATTTTGATTTTTTTAAATATTTTAGCGCAAATATATTCTTTCCCAGATTGCTCATAATATAGGTAAAAAAATATTTTCAAGAAAAAATTCGACTCCATTTTAGCGCAATTCTTAAAAATGAAAAAGGTCATTTTTCAGGGACCCCATTTTTTGACGCTCATTCAAAGCACGATTACGCAAATAAAAAATACATCAAGTTGATAATTCGATTTTTTTTTAAATTGGAAATGTTTTTAAACTTAACGACTCTGATTGTACCTAAGGATCGCCTCTAGGATTTTGTCTTAACCAGAGGATCGCCTCTAGTTTACACCTAAGGATCGCCTCTAGGATTTTCATAACCAGAGGATCGCCTCTAGGTTACACCTAAGGATCGCTTCTAGGTTACACCTAAGGATCGCCTCTAGGATTTTGTCATAACCAGAGGATCGCCTCTAGGTTACGCCTGAGGATCGCCTCCAGGTGGTTCAACATTCTATCATTCTAATTCCAGGCTCTGCCATAATCTAATTGATCGCCTTAGTTTCTTAGACTTCTCCTTGCAACCCGAGGATCACTAACGGATACCAACCATATAGGTATTTAAAGGTTATATCAATATTTTTTTCTATCTCCAATATCAAATTTACTTGATTTATGAATCTGACTACTATCCTTCTTGAAATGTTCGTTACAGTCGACCCCAAGAATCACCTGTCTCACAATAACTGAGGGCCATTACGATGTTATCCGATCGTTAATGAGAGCCATCCTGGTTCTATATTAGATATTCGTAAATATATAGAAATAAGTATACTGCACCTGTACATCCCTTAGCACATCCTCCACATCCACATCTACATCCTCTGTTATGTGTTATCAGTGGCACATAGCGTGCGTATTTTTTTATTATATGAACACTGTCACAGATGCTAATCAAGAACTTTGTCTTTAAAAAAAAATATCTTTTTCATTCATCATAGAAGAACACTGGCCGGGAATTAGATATCACGCACCTGAAGGTTTTAAAAACCGTAATCGTAGCTCTATACTGAAAATAACTGTATTTCATTTTCATAAGTTCCAAATCCTGAACTCCATGTCTCATGTATATTTGGATATTCACTATTTCCTACAAAACTAATTTAATTTTTATTATTCTAAATAGGTATTTCAACATTCATCATACAGATGAATTCAATTGATAAATTTCAAATTGTTCATAGTGTAATTCCTGATGAATATAATATCATGTTAGATCTTTCTGGCCTACGTTGCCTTTTTAATATATTCCTTGATGCAAACATTATTATTTAGTTTTTTTTTTGTAGTAATGTGATTCTCAGTCTAAAGCTAATTCATATTGAAACCCTCGGTTAGGAATGACATTCGATCGCATGTCTTCAGCGAGAACACACCAGGTCTGCTCTACAATTTCAATATGTAACTGTGTCCATGTTTTCCTCACTGCATTGATCTTTAACCATTATTGTCTATCCGGTAGGAATCGAGACTGACATTAATTGCATTTTTTCTCGGTCCACGAATGTCGCAACTTTTCCGCGATTAGTGCGCTGTGTTCTTGATTACAAGGAGATAGATGCACATTACTTCCAAAAAGATTCAAAATACGTCGTGAGTTGGGTCGGGTCGCGACTCAGTTGTGCGACGTCCGGTTTGGTGGCGGTGCGACAATATTTCCAATAAAGCAGATCGATTGACCAACCGCCAAATAGGAAATTAACCTCAAGCTCGTGTACTGACACCACAGTCTTTCGTTCTCTACAAATTGCATGAGTGCAGTTCATTCTTATCTCTGTCTCAATTTTAACCGAAACCTAATTCTTATACAGAATGAAATGTTTTGCAATATAATATCAGATTGAAAATCCACTCTGCCAGTTAGACATTTCCCAAAGACAATAATTTAGTTTGTGATTGGTAACACTATCACATTGGTTTCTTGTGTGAGTGTAGCTGATCTGACGATACTGGAGTGGAAACTTTGGGCGGTCAATCAAGCTCAAACTACAAATACTAAAATTAATGTTTCTCTACCAAAGAACATTTTCAATTAATTTTTTTTGCATTCTATACTCAGCAATTCTTTTGCATATTTGTCATGCTTCCTTAATACAAAACAAGCTAATATAATTTAGCGTTCTACATAAGTAGATTGTTTTCATCAAGAAAACCCCATAAGGTACGCATAATAATCGGTTTCATAAATCAAAGTATAATGGGTAGTCTGAAACTACGTGGAAGATTTTGTAAAGTGTGAATGAACTAGGATAGTTATCTTACTGATTTTTTTTCTTCTGTAATGCCTCATCACGGACGAAAAATAAAAGATTTCAATGACTTACCGTCTGAATATGGAGATGATATAAACGTTATCCCTTTGGCTATTTCAAGTACCGTCATCTGATCATTGCATATTGATATGATCGTATTCAGTCGATCTTTAGCTGAAGATCATTGAATGGTCTATCCGGCCCTACTTTCATGTTCGTTCAGCAAACTTCTTCAGAATGTTCCGTCGTACAATACTTCTTTGGTGTCCAGGCTGTTCAATCCGAGCTCGTATTCTTGTTTTCTCTCCTCCTGTTACGCATTTTACTCCTCGTCGCCAAATGTAGAGATGTGTCTACACTGGTTGGTGATTTGAATAACAATGATTATTTATTTAGGAGCAACGTCATACTCAGAATAACAGATTGCTACGATCCTACAATACGAACATTCAAAAACGTAAAAATACCTTCCTTATCATACATAAGTAATGTTGTCCAGCTTAGTCAAAGAAGTAGATAATCGGTTTTCGTCGAGTCCAGACGCATTGACCTCAACAAAGTATCTTAAGTTATTGATCACGCGTTAGCTTCGGAACTATAAGCACAATTAAGTGTTGCAATTCGGGCCGGGAGTTAGTACGGACTTGACAATATCAATGCTATTCCACAAATTTGCAAAAAAGAGAATTAGAGCTTTTGAAAAGAAGAAAACTACTTGAAAACTTGTTATTCATTCGTACGCGTAACGTTACTAAAATTTTCATTTACAATGCGAAAAAACGAAGTACAATTTCCCATCCACTTAGTTTCCTGATAAATTCTTGTTTCCCGCCGTATGTTAGTTATTTACCTTTGCACGCTTAGAATTCAGGTTCCACGGAGAGTATTTTACATTTGTTTACTTACTATGTCGATGATACTTCCCCCATAGATTGTGTTTGTTAACTTCTGGTTGTCTTTCGAAGATCTTCCATATGTGAATCTGAAAAAGCTTGTGCTCATGCACCGTTCATGTTCCGCAAGGATGCGAACCATGCAACATTTTATAGAGAAAAACAAAGAAGGAAAAATTGATTAGTAATTATAATGTGTATATTGTGTAATAGCAGTAGTGAATAATAGCAGTAGCTGTTTTAGTATTGGTGTGTATGTTATTCAAAAAGGAAAAAATGTCACGAATGTCAAACATAATTTAATGTATTTCAAGAATAATATTAATAATATTTATAAGACAAGAATAATATTAATAGACAAGACAAGACAAGAATAATATTAATAATATAATATAAGACAGAAAACGGATAATACAATAAAATAGTAAACGCTAACAATAAAAAGCTACAAATAATAATAAGAACTATCATCTCTTTTACACTTCTTTTATCTCTTATTTTTTTCTATATAAACTAAAAGCTAAAACCTCTTACGTTGGAAATAATTGCTAGAAGCTGAAAAGTATAAGATAAAAAACCGAAAAGCTTGAAATAAGCAGACAGATTCTATAAGACAAAAACTAAAACTTGCTAGATAATAACATCTATAAGATAGAAACCTGAAGACAGAAGTCAGAAGAAACTACACAGAAGCTAAAAACCAGGAGCTAGAATATTGAAGCTAGAAGATTTTAACTAGATATTGAAAGATAGATGCTAAAATATAAAAGAATAAGAATAAGAAGAATCTAGGAGCTGGAAGTTGAATTACAAGGTGAATATAGAAGTTGAAATATAGATGATAGAAGCTTGACAATGGAAGTTAAAAGACTGAAGATAGAAGCTATAACACATAAGCTCAAACACAGTAGCATTCTCCCTGTTTCAACGTTGTGCGTCTGTCTGCCTGTTTCTTATCAGTCACCATATTTACCCATGTTCACGTAGTTGTCTCCCCTCCCAACAATCACGCCGGGTATCTCTCAAACACATGCAAAACAGAGCACACAATTCAGTAGGCATCAGTCATCCATCCTCCAGGCCAGCAAGCCACTCTCACTCAGTTATTCAGTGAGTGTGTGTGGTGCACGCTCGCGAAGGAATGAATAATATCGCCCCCCTCCGTTATCGATTGGTCTAAAAATAGTTACACACAAATTCCGGAGCGGGGCGCTGATGCCTCTTTTGGTCTCCACCGTACCACCCCCTGACCTTGCCTTCCAGTGATGTGGTGCGATGGCGCTGCTGGTATCGGAAAGTTTTGTCTACTAACTAGCTGGCTACCCCTTGCTAACTTTGTGCTTGTGGACCGTCGTGTGGAAAACAGTCAGTGGAGTGAAGCCTGGAACACATAGCGTCCGTTCCGTCGAGGTTTGCGTTTTTTTTGACAGTTTTCCCATAGGAAATGTGTCAAACTACTGTCACGCACACGCAAACGTATGCATTGTGTGGGGCACTTGACAATTGTTTGTACGCGGGCGATCGAACGACCGACGACAAGCCGTGACGGGAGGGATTAGTTTGCTAGTTGCAGCAGCTCCCCGTACATAAATGGTCGAATAACAAGTCCCGAGAAAGATTAACAACTAAAGCAGACAGTTGTATGGGGATTAATTTTTTGAATGTATTAACTTGTTGAACTTCTGTGATATATTCACACAAACTTAACGCCAATGTCATAAAAATTAAAAATAAAATTAAAGAAATAAACATGTAAATTTTGAGAAGCTCTTAAAGCTTGTTCTAGAAGCTCTGAAAGGTTTCTTCTAGAAACTCTGAAAGGCTTCCTCGAGAAGCTCTGCAAGGCTTCCTCGAGAAGCTCTGCAAGGCTTCCTCGAGAAGCTCTGCAAGGCTTCCTCGAGAAGCTCTGCAAGGCTTCCTCGAGAAGCTCTGCAAGGCTTCCTCGAGAAGCTCTGCAAGGCTTCCTCGAGAAGCTCTGCAAGGCTTCCTCGAGAAGCTCTGCAAGGCTTCCTCGAGAAGCTCTGCAAGGCTTCCTCGAGAAGCTCTGCAAGGCTTCCTCGAGAAGCTCTGCAAGGCTTCCTCGAGAAGCTCTGCAAGGCTTCCTCGAAAAGCTCTGCAAGGCTTCCTCGAGAAGCTCTGCAAGGCTTCCTCGAGAAGCTCTGCAAGGCTTCCTCGAGAAGCTCTGCAAGGCTTCCTCGAGAAGCTCTGCAAGGCTTCCTCGAGAAGCTCTGCAAGGCTTCCTCGAGAAGCTCTGCAAGGCTTCCTCGAGAAGCTCTGCAAGGCTTCCTCGAGAAGCTCTGCAAAGCTTCCTCGAAAAGCTCTGCAAGGCTTCCTCGAAAAGCTCTGCAAGGCTTCCTCGAGAAGCTCTGCAAGGCTTCCTCGAGAAGCTCTGCAAGGCTTCCTCGAGAAGCTCTGCAAGGCTTCCTCGAGAAGCTCTGCAAGGCTTCCTCGAGAAGCTCTGCAAGGCTTCCTCGAGAAGCTCAGCAAGGCTTCCTCGAGAAGCTCTGCAAGGCTTCCTCGAGAAGCTCTGCAAGGCTTCCTCGAGAAGCTCTGCAAGGCTTCCTCGAGAAGCTCTGCAAGGCTTCCTCGAGAAGCTCTGCAAGGCTTCCTCGAGAAGCTCTGCAAAGCTTCCTCGAAAAGCTCTGCAAGGCTTCCTCGAGATGCTCTGCAAGGCTTCCTCGAGAAGCTCGTCAAGGCTTCCTCAAGAAGCTGTTCAAGGCTTCCTCGAGAAGCTCTGAAAAGCTTCCTCGAGAAGGTCTACAAGGCGTTCTCAAAAAGCTCTGCAAGGCTTCCTCGAGAAGCTCTGCAAGGCTTCCTCGAGAAGCTCTGCAAGGCTTCCTCGAGAAGCTCTGCAAGGCTTCCTCGAGAAGCTCTGCAAGGCTTCCTCGAGAAGCTCTGCAGGGCTTCCTCGAAAAGCTCTGCAAGGCTTCCTCGAGAAGCTCTGCAAGGCTTCCTCGAGAAGCTCTGCAAGGCTTCCTCGAGAAGCTCTGCAAGGCTTCCTCGAGAAGCTCTGCAAGGCTTCCTCGAGAAGCTCTGCAAGGCTTCCTCGAGAAGCTCTGCAAGGCTTCCTCGAGAAGCTCTGCAAGGCTTCCTCGAGAAGCTCTGCAAAGCTTCCTCGAAAAGCTCTGCAAGGCTTCCTCGAAAAGCTCTGCAAGGCTTCCTCGAGAAGCTCTGCAAGGCTTCCTCGAGAAGCTCTGCAAGGCTTCCTCGAGAAGCTCTGCAAGGCTTCCTCGAGAAGCTCTGCAAGGCTTCCTCGAGAAGCTCTGCAAGGCTTCCTCGAAAAGCTCTGCAAGGCTTCCTCGAGAAGCTCTGCAAGGCTTCCTCGAGAAGCTCTGCAAGGCTTCCTCGAGAAGCTCTGCAAGGCTTCCTCGAGAAGCTCTGCAAGGCTTCCTCGAGAAGCTCTGCAAGGCTTCCTCGAGAAGCTCTGCAAGGCTTCCTCGAGAAGCTCTGCAAAGCTTCCTCGAAAAGCTCTGCAAGGCTTCCTCGAAAAGCTCTGCAAGGCTTCCTCGAGAAGCTCTGCAAGGCTTCCTCGAGAAGCTCTGCAAGGCTTCCTCGAGAAGCTCTGCAAGGCTTCCTCGAGAAGCTCTGCAAGGCTTCCTCGAGAAGCTCAGCAAGGCTTCCTCGAGAAGCTCTGCAAGGCTTCCTCGAGAAGCTCTGCAAGGCTTCCTCGAGAAGCTCTGCAAGGCTTCCTCGAGAAGCTCTGCAAGGCTTCCTCGAGAAGCTCTGCAAGGCTTCCTCGAGAAGCTCTGCAAAGCTTCCTCGAAAAGCTCTGCAAGGCTTCCTCGAGATGCTCTGCAAGGCTTCCTCGAGAAGCTCGTCAAGGCTTCCTCAAGAAGCTGTTCAAGGCTTCCTCGAGAAGCTCTGAAAAGCTTCCTCGAGAAGGTCTACAAGGCGTTCTCAAAAAGCTCTGCAAGGCTTCCTCGAGAAGCTCTGCAAGGCTTCCTCGAGAAGCTCTGCAAGGCTTCCTCGAGAAGCTCTGCAAAGCTTTCTCGAGAAGCTCTGCAAGGCTTCCTCGAGAAGCTCTGCATAGGCTTCCTCGAGAAGCTCTGCAAGGCTTCCTCGAGAAGCTCTGCAAGGCTTCCTCGAGAAGCTCTGCAAGGCTTCCTCGAGAAGCTCTGCAAGGCTTCCTCGAGATGCTCTGCAAGGTTGCCTCGAGATGCTCTGCAAGGCTTCCTCGAGATGCTCTGCAAGGCTTCCTCGAGAAGCTCGTCAAGGCTTCCTCGAGAAGCTCGTCAAGGCTTCCCCGAGAAGCTCTGCAAGGCTTACCCGAGAAGCTCTGCAAGGCTTCCTCGAGAAGCTCTGCAAGGCTTCCTCGAGAAGCTCTGCAAGGCTTCCTCGAGAAGCTCTGCAAGGCTTCCTCGAGAAGCTCTGCAAGGCTTCCTCGAGAAGCTCTGCATGGTCATGCGGGATACTCACGCCTTCTTTGCTGTGGCTATATGTGACACGCTTACTTGGTGGTTGGATTCCGCTAAGTCATCCAGAAAATCCCAGTTGGGAATCCCTGTCCTGCCAATACAGCTTTATATGTTAGAAGCCGAGAGTAATACGAAGGTCACACGTGTCGCTCATATTTGATACATAATAATGACTCCATTCTTCCTTTCCTCTTCTTTGTGTCCGATCAATTCCTTACAAAATAAATGACGAACGAACTGCGGGGACACCAAATAGCCCAGCCGGATACGGCGTGTCATGTCGTGTGATGTTTGGTTTGGTGGGTGGGAGGTTTGGACATTCTATTTTCGGAACCTCTAGCTTCTAGCATTACGCGTAACCGTTGCGTCCACTCGACGCGGTCGATTCTACCGATACCACCGATGACTATGACGACGACAACGGTGTTGATTATAACCGATTATGGGGGAAAATCCCAGTCAGTCAGCAAATTTGCACCATACCATCAAGACGACGACCACGGTAGCTATCGGACTTTTATTTTTTTTCCTTTTCGTTTACCACCGCAAATTGTTGGAGCTAAAAATAGAACGAGTTTGGTTTAGCTTGGGGTCTACTTAGTATACAAGAGAACGTCCATATTCATATCAGAGAATGACCACCCATAAGTAGGTGGAGTTCGTCTATCATCGCCGGTTTGGTTCTCGTGGTAAACGATGATGGGATTTACGTTGGGCGTTGGGCTCTGGAGTGCAACTTTTCTGGTATTTGTTATATATTTTTTCCTTTTGCGTGAAAATTTGCTGTTAGTCATTTTGAATATGTCGGTGTGCATAAACTTGCTCGCCGAAAAGGAGTGCCTGTCATTTGTCGTGGTTGCTTTTGGGTAGCTTCATTTCCAATCGAAGACTACACACTGAGAAGATTTGTCGTTGCAGATTCGTAGAATCGGCTCCATGCTGCTCGTATGGACATCTGAGCATGTCAAACAAGTGGGTCGATGAATTAAACATGTTTGCATCCAAGCAAGCTTTTTTTTCAACATATGACACAACAATTACTATTATAAAAGAAATAAAACGCAATGACTACTCCGTTCATAATGCACATAATGTACATTTGGCCAATAGATGTGGAATATTTCGCGTTCTGAACCACTTAGAGGGACACTGTCTTCGGCAAAGTTGTTCAGAACACTAAGAGCTCTCACATAGAAAGCAATTTAGTTCGAGAATCACTCACTGCGTGGCGCTAGTGTTTCATGAGCTTCCAGTTCAGTCTAAACGTCATATATCTCGCGTTGTGGACCATTTAGAAGGATACTGTCTTCCGAAAATTTGTTCAGAACACTAAGAGCTTTCGCATAGAAAACAATTAGTTCGAGAATCGCTCACTGCGTGGCGCTAGTATTTCATGAACTTCCGGTTCAGTCTAAACGTCGTATATCTCGCGATCTGGACCACTTAAAAAGATACTGTCTTCGGCAAAGTCACTCAGAAGACTAGGAGTTTTCGCATAGAAAACAATTTAGTTCAAGAATCACTCACTACGTGGCGCTAGTGTTCATAGGAGCTTCCAGTTCAGTCTAAGCGTCGTATATCTCGTGTTCTGGACCACTTAGAGGGACACTGTCTTCGGCAAAGTTGCTCAGAAGAGTAAGAGCTATCGCATAGAAACCAATTGAGTTCGAGAATCACTCACTGCGTGGCGCTATTGTGCTTAGGAGATTCCAGTTCAGTCTAAACGTCGTATATCTCGCACTCTCTGAATGACATAGAAGGATACTGTCTTCGGCAAAGTTATTCAAAAGACTAGGAGCTTTCGCATAGAAAGCAATTTAGTTCGAGTATCACCCACTGCGTTGTGCTAGTGTTCTTGGGAACTTCCAGTTCAGTCTAAACGTCGTATATCTCGCACTCTCTGGATCACTTAGAAGGATACTGTCTTCGGCAAAGTTATTCAAAAGACTAGGAGCTTTCGCATAGAAATCAATTTAGTTCGAGTATCACTCACTGCGTGGTGCTAGTGTTCTTGGGAACTTCCAGTTTAGTCTGAACGACATATACCTCACACTGTGGACCACTTAGAAGGATACTGTCTCCGGCAAAGTTGTTCAGAAGACTAAGGCAAAAGCAGAACAATTTAGTTCGAGAATCACTCACTGCGTGGCGCTAGTGTTCTTATGAGATTCCAGTTCAGTCTAAACGTCGTATATCTCGTGTTCTGGATCACTTAGAAGGATACTGTCTTCGGCAAAGTTGCTCAGAAGACTCTAGAATTCCAATTGAAAGATAAAAAAATGCTGAAATTCTCAAAATAATTGGCAAAAAACTTTCGTAACATCTTCTAAAGGGTTTCCTGATAAAATTTCTAAAAAAAATTCTAAGGAATTGTCCAAGCAATTTCCAAATGAATTACTGAAGAAATGTTTAAAGGATGTGTCAAAAGCTTCTTTGAAGAAATTTCAAGAAAGAATCCAAAGGAAATGTCAAAGAAATTCCCAAATTTATTGTCACTTCCAACTTCCAAATGCGTGGCGGAGGGAGTTCCCATAGAAACTGCAGGAGGAATTCCCAAATAATTAAACCGAATAATGAATACTGAAAGACTATATGTTCACTCAAAAAACGAATTTTCGATAGAAGGCTCGGAGGGTCAAGTCACATATACCAATCAACTCATTTCGACGAATTGGGATGATGTTTGTGTGTATGTATGTGTGTGTGTATGTGTGTGTGTGTGTTTGTATGTCTGTGTACAAAAAAGTTCACTCACTTTTAAGGCACTTCCCATTGGCCGATTTTTCGGATTATAGCTCGAATCGAACCGGAATTTTACCGCACTGTTTGCTATTAAAAATGGTCCGGATCGGTCAAGGCGTTCCGGAGTTATGGCCATTTCAGTGATCCGGACCAGCAACGGTAGAACTGGCCAGATATAAAACTGAACCTAGCCCCATCATGCGATACATCAAACTGCGGCGTTTTTCGTAACCTTAAGCATGGTTGACAAATTTTGTGTGGAAATCAACTCTAGAGACCATAAATTCCACGATGTCGGCCCGAAATTCAAGATGGCGGCCTAATATTCAAGATGGTGGCTCTGAATTCAAGATGGCGGTTGTTTACTAGAGTTTTAGGCTCTAAAACCATGAAATATGGGTATATTTGGTATGAGGAAGATGTCCGGAGTCCAAAAATGGTGACCAGAATATCCAATATGGCGGTCCAAAATCCAATATGGCGGTTTAAAATTCAATATGGAGGCTGTTTAACCTTCCGTAACTCGCGCGGTTGGCTACCTGCGTCAGCACCCCACTAATGCGGTGTACAAAAAGCGAGATTTTTTCAACGTGTTGTACAAAATACAACAGCGCGATCGCTCGAGGGTTAATGGAGTTTTAGACCCTAAAACCATGCAATATAGGTATATTTGGATGGGGAAGATATCCGGAGTTAAAAAATGGTGACCAGAATAATCAATATGGCGGCCTAAAATCTAAGATAGTGGTTCAAATTTCAAGATGGCGCCTGCTCTATGGCGTTTTAGGCTCTAAAACTATGCAATATGGGTATACATATTTAGTATGGAGAAGATGTCCTGAGTAAAAAAATGACGACCAGAATATCCAAGATGGCGGTCTAAAATCCAATATGATAGCTCAAAATTCAATATGGCGGCTGTTCAATGGAGTTTTAGACCCTTAAACCATGCAATATGGGTATATGTGGTATAGGGAAGATGTCCGGAGTCCAAAAATGGCGACCATAATATCAAATATAGCGGTCTAGAATTCAAGATGGCGGTATCAAATTCAAGATGTAGGCTGATTAATTTAGTTTTAGGCCTTAAAACCATGCAATATGGGTATATTTGGTATGAGGAAGATGTCCGGAGTCCAAAAATGGCGAGCACAATATCCAAGATGGCGGTTTAAAATCCATTATAGTGGCTTTAAATTCAATATGTAGGCTGTTTAATGGAGTTTAAGGCTCTAAAACCATGCGATATGGGAATATTTGGCATGAGGAAGTTGTCTGGAGTCCAAAAATGGCGACCAGAATATCCAATATGGCGGCCTAAAATCCAAGATGGCGGCTTAAAATTTAAAATGGCGGCTGTTTAATGGAGTATTAGGCCCTAAATCCATCCACGGGTATATTTGGATGGGGAAGATGTCCGGAGTCCAAAAACGGCGACCAGAATATCCAAGATGGGGACCTCAAATTCAAGATGGCGGCTCAAAATTCAAGATGGCGGCAGTTTAATAGAGTTTTGGAGCGCGCCGTTGAAAAAAGTACAACACTACCAGAATACCTCGCTCGTCGTATACAGCACGAACGCGGTGCAGTTTCAACTGCTTGATGAGTTTTCGAAGGCACGAGAAAGGCACCATCACCGCTGGGTGGATTAATTAGGGTTTTTTTTAATTATTTTTGCCCAGGCACGAATCTGGAAGGTTCCTACCCAGACAACCAGTTATCGTATAAGATGTTGCATAAGATGATAAAGTGGAGGCCATATGCGTGCATGCCTCCATTTAGGCGCATGTAAAATGTACGCATATCGCCTCCACTATATCATCTTATGCAACATCTTATACGATCACTGGTTGACTGGGTAGGCTAGAATCCTGGATATTCACTTGCAAAAATTCGTGGGATTTCCTGGTAAGATTTCGGGAGATCCCTGGCAGGACTCCAGAAAATTCTCTGGAAAGAATCCGACAGATTTTCAAGCAAGAATCCGGGAGAAAAATCTATCTAAAGATTTCTCAAAATATTCCTAAAAAGCAAAATTCTGTATTCAAGAATACTGTCACAACCTTCATCTAGAGCAATTGAGAAATGGATCTGGTGAAAAAATCCTTTAAGCAAAGATGCTCAAGTATTAATGTTTAATTTATTATATTTGCCTCAAGATCGGTAAAAAATATCTCCATGAATTTGAGGAAAAAATTAATAAAAACCCTCACACTTTTTCCAACGAAACTCTGCGAAGCTTTCAAATTGGATTTCTGAAAAAGTTTCCTTGCTGGATCATTCCGGAATCGTTTTTATTATCCCACACAGAGAACAAAAAAGCAACATTTCTTGGGCTTTTCCCAACCACAAAGTTACAGCTATTTCGGCCGTCCAACCAGTAGGGCTTCCAATTCGTTTATTACCGCCCACCTTCCAACGCCCACCGCCAATTTTCTCCAAGATCCAGGATCAAACCGGAACGGCCACCGCCGCCACCATTTGCCATTTGTACGGCTTTTGACCTTTCAGAAACTAAGCATAATAATACCGCGTACGGCTCTTTTTCCATCCCTACTTCGTTTCCCCGAACGCCATCGTACTTGGTAGTCGGTAACTTTCCTCCCGTTTGGATGGCAAAGCATAAATTCCGCAAACTCAGCTATAAATATCCGCATGTTACACAGGTACAGGTGTGCCAGACGCCTAGAGGACAACGGAACAACGGAAAGGAACGGAAGGACCGACCGACCGGAGTCGGTCTCGGTCCCGTTTGACATTTTCGCTTGGAACGTTCGCGTTAGGGGAGGTCGTCCATAGGTACGTACACTGCACTGACTGACTGTACGGGTAAGTGTGGATTTCATACGGGAACGTGAGCCACGTGCGGAGCGAAGATGAGTTTTTTTTTTGGGAAGATTGGTTACTCGGGTTGTTTAGAATTTCCTCCTATTCTACAAATTCCACAAATAATTTTTTCAAAGCATCTCGTTGGATTTACTTCTGAAATTCCTCCATATTTTTTAATTTAAAATTATTTATTGTTGCAAATACATTTATTTATAAAATTATAAAATGAACAGAAATTCCTCCAGGGATTCTTTTAAAAAATAATTCAGAGATTCCTTTAAAAGTTTAATAAAATTTTCAGCGATGCCTTCAGAAACTATTCCACGGTTTTTCAGTAAATGTTTCAAAAGTTCCTTTAAACCTTTGTACTCAGGTTACTTTGGAAATTCTTCCAAGGATTTCATCAGAAATTCCCACAGCAACTTCCAATTTCTCCAGAAATTCTACTAGGGATTCCTCCAAAAGTTTCACAAAGAGTTGTGTAAGAAAGTTGTGTATGAATTTCTGCAGAAATTCCACCAGGGATTTCTTTCGGAAATACTTCAGAGATTTACCCTAAGGTTCACCGGGGCAAGTTGAAACAGCGGGTTAATATGATGTTTTCTAATGATGATAAACAGTTCGATCGCCATAACACATAGTTTTTGATTCAAACATTATTTTAGCGGAGGATAAATTTCTAAATTGTATTTAAATCTATATCAAAAACTTCGTGTTTCATCTTGGCCCACCCGTTTCAACTTGCCCCGGTGTACCTTATTTTTTCGGGACTTTTCTTATTTTTTTCAGAAAAATCCTTCGAAAATTTCTTTAAGCCATTCTTTCAAATGATCTTCCAAGGATTTACTCCGCGGCTTGCTTTAGAAATTGCTCTAGGGATTTTTTTTGAAAAACTGTGTTTTTGTCAGAAAATTTTCCTGAGATTTCTCTAAAAAATCCTTCAAAAAATTGAGATCCGTTCGGAAATTTTCTGCAAGGATTCCAGGGGTTCTTTTGCAATTTTTTCGAGGGCTTCTTTCAGAAATCTTCCATAGCCTTTATTACACTAGTTTGCAGCATTTTTGAACTCGGTAAGCTGAGTATCAGTTTTTAAATCTCCCAGGGGTTCTTGAAGATATTCTTTCAGGGACTAGTTTGGAAACTCCTCGTAGATTTAGTTTATCATACAGGAAATTCTAAAGAAATTCTGTCAGAAATTCTCTCACAAAATCTTCTACGGATTTCTTAAGACTTTAGAATGTTTTCCAGAAATTGCTCTAAGAACTCCTTAAGAAAGTCTTGCACGAATAGCTTCCAAAAATGTTGCATGGATTCCTCTAAAACTTGAAGTATGTTGAATTCATTTCAAAAAATCTTGTACAGATTGGTCCAGAAATTCGTCTACGAATTTCTTCAGATTTTTTCTTTCATAGAGATTTCTCCATAACTTTCCACAAAAAAAAAATATCTAAAAAACCTTCCACTTTGATGAACTTTCTCGAAAATACTTCATGGTTTATTTTTATGGAAAATGATTCTCGGATACACTAAGAATCTGGAATTCAGAACTCTTTCAAAATTTTCTCAGAAGCTTTCAGAAGAATTTTCTCCGAAGATTGCTTCAGAAATGCCACAAGGAAGTTCCCAAGATTTATACACATTCATTTAGTTTAGATATTCCTTCACCACATTTCTCTTCCAGAAATTGCTTGAAGGATTCCTTAAGAAAGTCTTAGAAAATTCTCCAAAGAACACTTCAGCAATTTTTCTGCAGATTCTTTCAGAGATTGTTATAAGGATTCTCATGGAAACGCTGGAAGACATTCTTGCAGAGATTCCTGCAGAAATTTACACAGAGATTTCCTAAGACATCTCGCCCGGGTTTCTTCTATGTATTTTCTCGGAAATTCCTCCAAGCGTAACTCTGGGAATATCTCTTTGGATTTTTCCCGGAATTCATTAAAAAACTGTGTTCCGGATTTTTATTAGGGGATTTCTCCGGGACCTTTTTTACAAAAATATCTCAAAAGGTTTTGTTAGATATTCCACATTCTTTCAAGAATTCATTTAGAATTTTCTTCAGATTTTTTTTAATTCAAATTCAGCTGCTCATGTTGAAGGAATATTTGCAAAATTGCGTGTTTAGTTTTCACTGGATCCAATTTTAATTGCCCTAGATAAAAATTATGACAAATTTCCTGAATACAAATTTTGGCTCTTTTGGAATTTTTTGTCAAATCTGTGGATAGGTTTTTTTCTCCTGGTTTCCAGCCCGCGAGTCTCTTTTATTTCTGCCAGGGATTTTCCCGGATTTCTACCGCAGAAACTTCTTCATTCCTGCCAGAGAATCTCTCGGAATTTTCCCGGAAACTCTTCCAAATTCCTAGGAATCCAGGGTTCATACAGGGGAAACTGCTGGATCCTTGCGAAGAAATCTTTGAACTTCCTGCCAGAGCATCTCCTAGGAACCTCCCGGTTTCCTGTCAAGGCGATCCTCCCTTACTCCTGCCAGAGAATCTCCCGAATTTCTGCAAGTGAATCTCCTAGTTTCCTAACAGGGATTCTCCTGGACTCCTACCAGGGAATCTCCTGGATTCCTGCCAGGGAATCTCCTGAATTCTTGCCAAGGAATCTCTCGGATTCCTGCTAAGAAATCTCTCGAACTCCTGCTAGACAATCTCGCTGATTCTTGTCATACAATTTCCCTGATTCCCGCTAAGGATTCTCCCGGATTCCTGCCAAGGAATCTCCCGGATTCCTACCAGGGAATCTTCCGAAATCCTCTAGGAAATCTCCCAGATTCCTTCCAGGGAATCTCCCAGAATCCTTCCAGGGAATGTCCCAGATTCCTTCCAGGGAATGTCCTAGATTCCTTCCAGGGAATGTCCCAGATTCCTTCCAGGGAATGTTCCAGATTCCTTCCAGGGAATGTTGCAGATTCCTTCCAGGGAATGTTGCAGATTCCTTCCAG
Source organism: Aedes albopictus (assembly GCF_035046485.1). Classification (NCBI taxonomy): domain Eukaryota; kingdom Metazoa; phylum Arthropoda; class Insecta; order Diptera; family Culicidae; genus Aedes; species Aedes albopictus. Next base: position 102,227,219 of record NC_085136.1, read on the forward strand.
GGAATGTTCCAGATTCCTTCCAGGGAATGTTCCAGATTCCTTCCAGGGAATGTTCCAGATTCCTTCCAGGGAATGTTCCAGATTCCTTCCAGGGAATGTTCCAGATTCCTTCCAGGGAATGTTCCAGATTCCTTCCAGGGAATGTTCCAGATTCCTTCCAGGGAATGTTCCAGATTCCTTCCAGGGAATGTCCCAGATTCCTTCCAGGGAATGTCCCAGATTCCTTCCAGGGAATGTCCCAGATTCCTTCCAGGGAATGTCCAAGATTCCTTCCAGGGAATGTCCCAGATTCCTTCCAGGGAATGTCCCAGATTCCTTCCAGGGAATGTCCCAGATTCCTTCCAGGGAATGTCCCAGATTCCTTCCAGGGAATGTCCCAGATTCCTTCCAGGGAATGTCCTAGATTCCTTCCAGGGAATGTCCTAGATTCCTTCCAGGGAATGTCCCAGATTCCTTCCAGGGAATGTTCCAGATTCCTTAAAGGGAATGTCCCAGATTCCTTCAAGGAATGTCCCAGATTCCTTCCAGGGAATGTCCCAGATTCCTTCCAGGGAATCTCCCAGATTCCTTCCAAGGGAATCTCCCAGATTCCTTCCAAGGGAATCTCCCAGATTCCTTCCAAGGGAATCTCCCAGATTCCTTCCAAGGGAATCTCCCAGATTCCTTCCAAGGGAATCTCCCAGATTCCTTCCAAGGGAATCTCCCAGATTCCTTCCAAGGGAATCTCCCAGATTCCTTCCAAGGGAATCTCCCAGATTCCTTCCAAGGGAATCTCCCAGATTCCTTCCAAGGGAATCTCCCAGATTCCTTCCAAGGGAATCTCCCAGATTCCTTCCAAGGGAATCTCCCAGATTCCTTCCAAGGGAATCTCCCAGATTCCTTCCAAGGGAATCTCCCAGATTCCTTCCAAGGGAATCTCCCAGATTCCTTCCAAGGGAATCTCCCAGATTCCTTCCAAGGGAATCTCCCAGATTCCTTCCAAGGGAATCTCCCAGATTCCTTACAAGGGAATGTCCCAGATTCCTTCCAAGGGAATCTCCCAGATTCCTTCCAAGGGAATCTCCCAGATTCCTTCCAAGGGAATCTCCCAGATTCCTTCCAAGGGAATCTCCCAGATTCCTTCCAAGGGAATCTCCCAGATTCCTTCCAAGGGTATCTCCCAGATTCCTTCCAGAGGAATCTCCCAGATTTCTTCCAAGGGAATCTCCCAGATTCCTTCCAAGGGAATCTCCCAGATTCCTTCCAAGGGAATCTCCCAGATTCCTTCCAAGGGAATCTCCCAGATTCCTTCCAAGGGAATCTCCCAGATTCCTTCCAAGGGAATCTCCCAGATTCCTTCCAAGGGAATCTCCCAGATTCCTTCCAAGGGAATCTCCCAGATTCCTTCCAAGGGAATCTCCCAGATTCCTTCCAAGGGAATCTCCCAGATTCCTTCCAAGGGAATCTCCCAGATTCCTTCCAAGGGAATCTCCCAGATTCCTTCCAAGGGAATCTCCCAGATTTCTTCCAAGGAAATCTCCCAGATTCCTTCCAAGGAAATCTCCCAGATTCCTTCCAAGGGAATCTCCCAGATTCCTTCCAGGGAATCTCCCAGATTCCTTCCAGGGAATCTCCCAGATTCCTTCCAGGGAATCTCCCAGATTCCTTCCAGGGAATCTCCCAGATTCCTTCCAGGGAATCTCCCAGATTCCTTCCAGGGAATCTCCCAGATTCCTTCCAGGGAATCTCCCAGATTCCTTCCAGGGAATCTCCCAGATTCCTTCCAGGGAATCTCCCAGATTCCTTCCAGGGAATCTCCCAGATTCCTTCCAGGAAATCTCCCAGATTCCTTCCAGGGAATCTCCCAGATTCCTTCCAGGGAATCTCCCAGATTCCTTCCAGGGCATCTCCCAGATTCCTTCCAGGGAATCTCCCAGATTCCTTCCAGGGAATCTCCCAGATTCCTTCCAGGGAATCTCCCAGATTCCTTCCAGGGAATCTCCCAGATTCCTTCCAGGGAATCTCCCAGATTCCTTCCAGGGAATCTCCCAGATTCCTTCCAGGGAATCTACCGCACTCCTGTTAGGGAATCGCCCGTATTTCTGCCAGGGGAAACCTTTCAGGATTTCCAGGAGAAACCCTTCAGAATTTCCAAAAGAAACCCTTCAGAATTTCCAAGGAAACCCCTTCAAGATTTCCAAGACAAACCTTTCAGGATTTCCAGTGGAAACTCTTCTGGATTTCCAGGGGAAACCCTTCAGGATTTCCAGGGGAAACCCTTCAGGATTTCCAGGGGAAACCCTTCAGGATTTCCAGGGGAAACCCTTCAGGATTTCCAGGGGAAACCCTTCAGGATTTCCAGGGGAAACCCTTCAGGATTTCCAGGGGAAACCCTTCAGGATTTCCAGGGGAAACCCTTCAGGATTTCCAGGGGAAACCCTTCAGGATTTCCAGGGGAAACCCTTCAGGATTTCCAGGGGAAACCCTTCAGGATTTCCAGGGGAAACCCTTCAGGATTTCCAGGGGAAACCCTTCAGGATTTCCAGGGGAAACCCTTCAGGATTTCCAGGGGAAACCCTTCAGGATTTCCAGGGGAAACCCTTCAGGATTTCCAGGGGAAACCCTTCAGGATTTCCAGGGGAAACCCTTCAGGATTTCCAGGGGAAACCCTTCAGGATTTCCAGGGGAAACCCTTCAGGATTTCCAGGGGAAACCCTTCAGGATTTCCAGGGGAAACCCTTCAGGATTTCCAGGGGAAACCCTTCAGGATTTCCAGGGGAAACCCTTCAGGATTTCCAGGGGAAACCCTTCAGGATTTCCAGGGGAAACCCTTCAGGATTTCCAGGGGAAACCCTTCAGGATTTCCAGGGGAAACCCTTCAGGATTTCCAGGGGAAACCCTTCAGGATTTCCAGGAGAAACCCTTCAGGATTTCCAGGGGAAACCCTTCAGGATTTCCAGGGGAAACCCTTCAGGATTTCCAGGGGAAACCCTTCAGGATTTCCAGGGGAAACCCTTCAGGATTTCCAGGGGAAACCCTTCAGGATTTCCAGGGGAAACCCTTCAGGATTTCCAGGGGAAACCCTTCAGGATTTCCAGGGGAAACCCTTCAGGATTTCCAGGGGAAACCCTTCAGGATTTCCAGGGGAAACCCTTCAGGATTTCCAGGGGAAACCCTTCAGGATTTCCAGGGGAAACCCTTCAGGATTTCCAGGGGAAACCCTTCAGGATTTCCAGGGGAAACCCTTCAGGATTTCCAGGGGAAACCCTTCAGGATTTCCAGGGGAAACCCTTCAGGATTTCCAGGGGAAACCCTTCAGGATTTCCAGGGGAAACCCTTCAGGATTTCCAGGGGAAACCCTTCAGGATTTCCAGGGGAAACCCTTCAGGATTTCCAGGGGAAACCCTTCAGGATTTCCAGGGGAAACCCTTCAGGATTTCCAGGGGAAACCCTTCAGGATTTCCAGGGGAAACCCTTCAGGATTTCCAGGGGAAACCCTTCAGGATTTTCAGGGGAAACCCTTCAGGATTTCCAGGGGAAACCCTTCAGGATTTCCAGGGGAAACCCTTCAGGATTTCCAGGGGAAACCCTTAGGAATTTCCAGGGGAAACCCTTCAGGATTTCCAGGGGAAACCCTTCAGGATTTCCAGGGGAAACCCTTCAAGATTTTCAGGGGAGCCTCTTCAGGTTTTCCAGGCGATACCCTTCAGAATTTCTAAGGAAAACCTTTCAAGATTTCTAGGGGGATCCCATGAGGATTACCAGAAGATACCCTTCAGGATTTTCAGGGGAACATCTTCTGGATTTCCAATGAAAACCTTTCAGGATTTCTAGGGGAAACCTTTAAGGATTTCCAGGAGAAACCCTTCAGAATTTCCATGGAAACCCCTTCGAGATTTCCAAGACAAACGCTTCAGGATTTTCAGAGGAACCTTTTTAGGATTTCCAGGGGAATCTCTTCGGGGTTTCCAGGAGAAACACTTCAGGTTTTCCAGGCGATTCCCTTCAGATTTTTCAGAGGATAATCCTGATTGAATCTAGGAATGCTGAAGAAGTCTAAGCAAAAATCCTAGTAGAATATGTTGCTCAACCCATTCTTAAGAAAAACTTGTACTGTCCACAACGTCTTAAGCGTCTCATAAACAAAGTTATACAACAACTCAGCAGAAAGACGAACGTCATTCCGCCGAATCCAGGAAAAACTAGAAACAAAGAAAATCCGGCGTCAATCAAATCCCGCACGCAAACCGAATAACATTTGCCATTCGTGCGTCTTATGAAAACAGTTTTGTTTTCGGCTAGCACTTGTAGCGCAACAAATCCTGGTAGAGAGACGCACTACATCCTACCTAGCCCCATCTAAATTTATGACCCTTCTTATACTCTGAGTCGTTATGGGTGCGTCTTCTGAAAAAGTTCAGACTTGGAGCAGTTTTAAACACATATTTTGGTTTGGTAGAACGGTCATCGTCATCATCATCATCTTACAACACGGCACAAGAGAGATGGTTCTGTGAGACTAAAAATAGCATTGCTCTCGAGTATAAATATAACCTGCGGCAGCAGCACACATTACGCGATGTTGGTACCAAAACGGCACAGGAGGTTCCCCAAACTCGATATATAGGGGTTATAAATATAGCCTTGCCGCGGCGAGAAGACCAAGAACCCACCAAGACGCGTGTGTAGAGATTTTCCGATCAGTCGAGTAGGACGCTGATGATGACGTCGGATTAAATATAGTGTTCTAGGTACGATGATGATGCGAGCCAGGAGGTTTCCTTCTTCTGTATGCTTTCCATATGGAGTGGGATGGGACGAGAATAGAAGAGCGTTCGGCGTTGATTGTGTTCAAGAACGATACATCAATAATAATATGAAAATCCGTACTAAAACCTTACTGGGAATTCAGATCGTCGAAAGAATAACATATTTAAATTTTTCCAATTTATTTTATACATGTTTTTTTAAATTTTATTATCATTTTTTTAATTTTTCTTTTTAATTTTTTTTATTTTTTTCGTTATTTTTTTTTTAATTTCTCGGTCGAACCACAAGTTTTTCATATTGAGTACTTCCTAGACTTCCGTGAGCTTAGAGTATCTTTGGGCCTGCCGCTGCTACGCAATATACACATTAAAATAACATTAGCAGAGAAAGCTTTCAGTTCATAACTGTGAAAATGCTCCGATGAACACTAGCTGAGAAGTAGGTTATGTTCCAGTTGGAACGTTAACCCAAGAAGAAGAAATCTGTTGGGAATTTTATTTATTACATGCATATTATTATGTTTGCTTATTTACACATTTTTATTTTATTTTTGTTCATTAACTTTTTTTCGTTTTTTTTATTTTTTTGTTTTTTTTTTAAATTTTTGTTCTGACTATTTTATATCTATACCTCCCGATCAGTCCAGAGATGCTTCGTAACTGATATGTGGTAGATGAAGCTTACAGTATGTAATTGTGGATTAAATTTTTCAATTTATATCCCATCCTAAATAAAGACAAAATGAAAAAAAAAATAACAAAAAATACGACATTTTCTGCAGATCTTTGTATATTTTTTTTGTTTTTTTTTCAACTTTTTTTATTTGATAACTACTTGGTGGTTCGTGTGAAATTTTGTTCGGTATTTCTTTAGCTTGCTTGATGTATTGAATTGATGAATTTCTATTTTTGTGAATTTTAACTTACGCTATTTTTTTTAATTTTTTTTTTGAAAACATTTGCGTTATTTTGGAAATTCTTTAGTCAATTCCTTTGAATTTCTGTATAATTTCGGTAGTTTATTCTCGCTGATTATCTCTTTGGCACTTCATTTGGAAATTATCTTGGATTTTTTTTCGATAGTTTCTTTCGAAATTAATTTGACAGCTTCCTTAGTCAATTCGTTCTTAAATTTCTCTGGTATTTTCTTTTGCTAATTCCTTTCGGAATTCCTTCTGTTATTATTTTGAATATTCCATTAGGCATTCTCTTACGAGTTCAAAATAATCCAAGAATTTTCAATGGAATGGCCGAAGAAAATGTTGAAGGAATTAACGAAGGAATTCCCAAAATTCGAGGAGTTTCCAAAGAATTTGCAAAAAAAATCGCATGACAATTTCCGAAAACGTTCGCATATAAATAACTTGAAGCAGCGTTAACGATTAACCTAGGGACTTTCCAGAGGAACTGCCATTAAAACTTCCAAAGGGAACCCAAAAAGAGTTGCCAAAGGACACCCAAAGTAATTTACAAAGTATCCAAATGAATTACAAAATAAATAAATAAAAAATACCGGATAAGTTTCAAAGGACACTTTTAAAACGAATTCCAAAAGAAATAGCCGAACGAAATCTTAACGGAATACCAAGATCAATTTCCAAAGGAATATCCGAAGCTCCAAAACAATTTCAAGAAGCTCCCAAATCAATAATTGTCGGAAATTCCAAAGGCATTGCCAGAGAATTTAATAACAAATTTGCCAACAAAAATCGAATGAATTGCAGAATAAATTTACGAAGCAAATGAAGGAGATTCCAAATAAATTTACGAAAGAAATTTAAAAAAAAAATCCTTAAGGAATCCCATAAAGCAATGAATTTATAAAAAAAAACCAAGGTAATTGAGAATGCCAGAGAAATTTGGAAAGAAATGCCGAAGATTTTTTCGAAGCCATTTCCGAAGATGTTCAAAAGGCCTGATAATTAAAAAAATAGCCGTAGAGATTCATAAAGAAATGTCTAAACGAGTTGTTGAATGAAATGCAGAGGGAGTTTTTGAAGCAAATGCTGAATCAATAACCAAAAAAAAAAAAATCCGAATTTTCCGAAGAAATTGCCGAAAAAACCAAAGGAACTCCTAGATTTTTTTGAATAAATTGTCCAAATATCCATAAGAATTTCTCAAACAATTTTCTAAAAGAACATCTGCTGAATCCTTTGAAATGATCAAGAATTTGAGAAATCGGAACTGGTAGTTACGGAGGATTTCTCCCCGGAAATCCCGGAAGATTGCTCTTCGGAAATCCTGAAGGATTTTCCACAGGAAATTCCGGAGGATTTCTCCCCGGAAATTTCCCGGAAGATTTCGCCCCGCAAATCCCGGAGTATTTCCCCCGGAAATCTCTGAGAACTTCTCCCCGGAAATCTCTGAGGATTTCCCCCGGGAATTCCAGAGGATTTCCCCCCGGAAAACCCGGAGGAATCCCCCCCGGCAATCCCGGAGGATTTCCCCCCGGAAATCTTGGAGGATTTCCCCCCGGAAATCCCGAAGGATTTTCCCCCTGAAATCCCGAAGGTTTTTCCCCCAGAAATCCCGAAGGTTTTCCCCCCGGAAATCCCGAAGGTTTTTCCCCCGGAAATCCCGAAGGTTTTTCCCCCGGAAATCCCGAAGGTTTTTCCCCCAGAAATCCCGAAGGTTTTCCCCCCGGAAATCCCGAAGGATTTTCCCCCTGAAATCCCGAAGGTTTTTCCCCCAGAAATCCCGAAGGTTTTTCCCCCGGAAATCCCGAATGTTTTTTCCCCGGAAATCCCGAAGGTTTTTTCCCCGGAAATCCCGAAGGTTTTTTCCTCGGAAATCCCGAAGGATTTTCCCCCTGAAATCCCGAAGGTTTTTCCCCCATAAATCCCGAAGGTTTTTCCCCCGGAAATCCCGAAGGTTTTTCCCCCGGAAATCCCGAAGGTTTTTCCCCCGAAAATCCCGAAGGTTTTCCCCCCGGAAATCCCGAAGGTTTTTCCCCCGGAAATCCCGAAGGTTTTTCCCCCGGAAATCCCGAAGGTTTTTCCCCCGGAAATCCCGAAGGTTTTTCCCCCGGAAATCCCGAAGGTTTTTCCCCCGGAAATCCCGAAGGTTTTTCCCCCGGAAATCCCGAAGGTTTTTCCCCCGGAAATCTCGAAGGTTTTTCCCCCGGAAATCCCGAAGGTTTTTCCCCCGGAAATCCCGAAGGTTTTTCCCCGGAAATCCCGAAGGTTTTTCCCCCGGAAATCCCGAAGGTTTTTCCCCCGGAAATCCCGAAGGTTTTTCCCCCGGAAATCCCGAAGGTTTTTCCCCCGGAAATCCGGAAGGTTTTTCCCCCGGAAATCCCGAAGGTTTTTCCCCCGGAAATCCCGAAGGTTTTTCCCCCGGAAATCTCGAAGGTTTTTCCCCCGGAAATCCCGAAGGTTTTTCCCCCGGAAATCCCGAAGGTTTTTCCCCCGGAAATCCCGAAGGTTTTTCCCCCGGAAATCCCGAAGGTTTTTCCCCCGGAAATCCCGAAGGTTTTTCCCCCGGAAATCCCGAAGGTTTTTCCCCCGGAAATGCTGAAGGTTTTTCCCCCGGAAATCCCGAAGGTTTTCCCCCCGGAAATCCCGAAGGTTTTTCTCCCGGAAATCCCGAAGGTTTCCCCCCCGGAAATCCCGAAGGTATTTCCCCTGGAAATCCTGAAGGGTTTCCCCTGGAAATCCTGAAGGGTTTCCCCTGGAAATCCTGAAGGGTTTCCCCTGGAAATCCTTCGCTCTTCAAAAGTCCTTGGAAAGGACAGGTAGATTTCGAAACCTATTTGCTCTCCCAGAAGGACCGGTAGGCCCAGAAGGCCCGGGAGGGTTTCGTGCAGAAGTTTATGAATTTTGGAATCAAGACTTCGCTTTCCTGAGCTGCTTGGGAAGGGATTTGCTCTTCAAACATTCTGAGCTACTAAAGACCTCACGTCAAATGTTTTTGGTCTCCAAAAGACTTGCGCTCTTCAGAAATCCCTGGAGTTCCTGGATGGTTTTGCTTTCCAAAGATCCCTCTACAGGGATTTGCTTTTCAGAGGTCTTTGATGGACTGTGCTCTACGGCAGTCTCTGGAGAAGTCTGTTCCTCGAAAAGAACTTTGTTCTCCAGAGGCCCATGGAGAGGACATTGCTGTTTAGAGTTCACCATCAGAAGAGCAGTAGACCAGATGAAGGAAAAATCAAATGACCAGAAGACCAGATGACCAAAAACCTGTCAAACCAGAACAACAGAAGACCAGAAGTCCAAAATACCAGAAAACTGAAGACAAGAAAACCAGAATACTACAAAACTAAAAGACAAAAAAATCAGAAGACCATGTGACCAATAGACCAGAAAACAAGCAGAAGATTAGAACATACAGAACACCATAAGGTCCGAAGACCAGAGGGCCAGACGACTAGAAAAACACAAAACGACCAAAAAACTATTAGGATACCAAAAGACCAGAAACCCAAAAAATCCTAAGTCCAAAAAAACAGAAGATCAGAAGACCAGATGCTCAGAAGTCAAGAAAATCAGACAATAAAAGGACCAGAAGAAGACCAGAAGACGGTCAGATAAAAAAACAGATGAACAGAAGACTCAGAAGACTAGAAGAGCAGCAGACCAGAAGGCCAGAAAACGAGAAGACCAGAAGATCCGAAGATCAGTAGACCAGAAGACCATAAGAGCTTTGCTCACTAGAGATCAGTGCAGAGAACTTCCCATTACAGAGCGTCCTTGAACCTAAACAACGCTACGCTCTTCAAAAGTCCTTGGAGAGGACAGGTAGATCTCGAAGGCTAATCGCTCTACTAGAAAGTCCAGTGGGTTCAGAAGCCCCCGGAAGGACTTCGTCCAGAACATAGAAGATGTGCCAATAACTGTACGAATCAATCAAGACTTTGCTTATCTGAGGTCCAGGGCAAACATTCTGGGATAGTTTTGAAGGGACGCCAGACTCAATCACTTCGGTTTGCAAATGACTCTAGTGCTGTGTCCTTCTGAAGTCTCCAGAGTTCCTGGATGGTATCGGTTACCATAGGCTCTACAGAGGTCCATGAAGAACTTCCCTATAATACAGTCTTTTCAAGAGTATGTTCTTCAAATATCCTTGGTAAGAATTTCGTTCTCCAGAGGTCCCTGAAAAGATCTTCGCTGTCCAAATATCACTGGAGTGCACTTCACTCTCCAGAGATCAATGAACAAGACTTCGTTCTTCAAAGGTTCTTGATGAGGGCAGGTAGATCTGGAAGGCTATCCGCTGTCAAGATGAACTAGTACGTCCGGAAGTCCCTGAATAACTTCGTCTAGAAATTCCTGTACTTGTAAAATGAGGAATAAGAGTAGAGCTGAAGCTGAAACCAAAACTTTTGTAGAAATCAATCAAGACTTCCCTGTTCTGCGATTAATGAGTTTGCATAACTTCCACCCAATGTGCCACATGGTCCCAGTAATGGGATAATCATTCCTGTCGGTCTTCAAAAATAGCAGCAATAGAGAAACAAAGAAAACACATTTATAAATAGCTCTTCGCCGCATTACCGGTGTCGAAGTGTCGACATAAGCCTTTCACTCGTGAAAGAAAACGTGCACAGAGGGCAACATTGTAGGTATTTGTGTTGTGTACACAACCTAACCTCACGGTGAACTCAGAGAAAAGCAGTCTATTTTGAGTTCGCTTAGGCGCGTTTAAAATAATTGCATTGCTGGCGAAACGTGGGAGGGCTTGAAGGCATGTTCAGGATTTATGAATATTCGATTGGAACAGATTCCAGAAGGATTCTTCCATTAGACTCATGGAAGAACCTCCCACATATTCCTGAAGAAACTCTCCTCAAATTTCTGGAAGAAACCTCCCGTAGATTCCTGAAGCAACCTCCCGCAGATTTCCGGTAGACTTTTCAATAAATTTCTGCAGGGACTTTTTGCAAATTGAAGAAGGAACCTCCCGAAGACTTCTGGAGGAACCTCGCGTAGATGCTTGCAGGAACCTCTGGCAGATTCCTGAAGAATCGTCAGTAAATTTTTGGAGACACCTTTTGCAAATTGAAGTTGGAATCTGCCGTCAGATTACTGAAGAAACCTTTCTTGAGCTTTTCCAAAGAACCTCTCGTAGATTATCCGAGAAACCCCGTAGATTCCTGGCGAAACCACGAAGAACTTCCGGAAAGTTCGTGGAGGAGCCTTCCGCAGATTTCTGGACAGACCTCTTGCAGATTTCCGCACAAACCTCTTGCAGATTCTTGGAGAAAATTCTCGGAGGTTCCTGGAGGAACCTCGTGCAAAGAACTTCAAGGAGATTGTTAAAGAAATCTTCCGCAGATTCCTGCGGAACCTCAACCAGATTTCAGTGGAAATCTTCGTTCAGATTCCAGGACAAAACTACGCAACAGTCCTTGGGAAGTTCACACAGGACTTCGAATAACCTGCTGCAGCTTTCTCGAAGCACCAGGCATTGATTACCCGACAAAATTCGCAGATTCCTGGTGAAACCAGAATCAACCTTCGGCAGATTCCTCCGGAACTTTGAACCTGATGATTCTTGGAGGAACCTCCTGAAAATTCGTACAAAGACCTCCTGCTAATTCATCGAAGAACTTCTCTGAGGTTTCCGAAGAAACTTTCTGCGGATTTCAGAAACATTTTCCAACAGATTCCCAGATTGCTGGAGAAGTCTACACCAAATACCGCGAGAGTTTTTCGCCATGTTCTTGGAGGAATCTTCCGTAGCTTTCCTGAAGAACATCCCGTAGATTACTCGATAATTCTCGCAGATTCCTGGCGAACCTGAAAGAGCTTTCGACAGATTCCTGGAAAACCCTGCTACGGATTTCTGGAGAACCCTCTTGCAGACTCTTGGAGGAATCTCCCGAAGATTCCTAGAAGAATCTTTAGCAAGTTCCTTGAAGAACTTCTCGGAGATTCCTAAAGAAACTTTCCGAAGATTTCAGGAACATTTTCCAGCAGATTTGCGGAGGAATTTCCAAAAAATTGCTGGAGGAACCTTCTACAGCCTTCCCGAAGAACCATTCGTAGATTACCCTGGAAACCTCGCAAATATCTGGGGAAACCAAAAGCAACCATCAGCAGATTTCTGGAAAAAGCCCTTAACAGGTTATTAGACAATCGTCTGGCACATTCTTGAGGGAACCTCCCGTAGATTCCTGAAACGTTTTCCCTGACGATTGACCAGGGCCCATCCCATCCCATCATCCCACATTTTAGGGGCCCCCACAATAATCTTTTTTGGTTGATAACATTAGCTTTATTGCTCAAGTATTGTTCGAAAATAAGTAAAAACAGTTTTGGTCATCTCTCCGAGGGGCCTCCACATCCGCTCGGGCCCCGGGCCTCCACAATCCTTAATGCGGGCCTGCGATTGATGGAGGATTCTCCCGGCAAATTGTAAGATTGCTAAGACTAAGAGACCCTCCTGCAGATTTCTAAACAAAACTACTGCAGATTCCAGCAGGAATTTCTACCGAATTCCAGGAGGAATCTCCGCCATGAATCTTCGTCTAGTTCAAGATGAAAACATACATCTGTATTAGTTTTCATAAAAATTATTCGTAGAATCGCTTAAAAATCCAAAATGCTGAAAAATTCCGATCACGCCTCTAATTACTGACAGCAAACAAAAGGCAGCTCAAGCACGGAACATCCCATTCATTTGGCTTCCCACAACCGAGCGCAGGCTGACTGAAAACGAATCCATCCATCATGGTGAATTGGTGGAAACCCCATCAACGTAGCAACCGCGTCGTTTTTTTTTCTTTCATGTCCTACTATAGATAGAAACGCCGGCCTACTCTGTGTGTCCGCCCAGCCTACTCCTCCGATTCCGTGTATCTTTTACACGGCCGATGGATGAGCAATATCGGAACCCGGATAAAAATTCTCACGACATACAACACAACAACAATTCTACTATAAACTATAATGTTATTGTATGATGTAACAATACATTCATTTTTCTAAAAAAAATCAAACAATATCAAAACAATGCGGATTTGATCGAGAAAAATCGATTCTAATTTTATTACCATGGTAAAATATTCGCTTTCGTTACGTTGTATGGTGCGTAATCATAGCTCATATTTTTAATTTATTATTTACTGTATGGTAGATACAATAAACTGTATGGTAACATAATTTTATTAGGGGACACCCGTCAAGCCCACCACCATCATACGGAGAAGCCATCCAAATGGCGCTGCTGATGTTGCGAGGGCGACAGGAATTCCGAGAAGATCCAAAAATTCCTATTCTGCGAAGGTCGCAATTTCCAATGACAATAATGGTGCGAGCCCCTCTCTCTCTACAATCAAAGTACAGTATCCTTATGGTTATGGAGGCGCCACTGACTGGTCGGTCACCCACCGCCACTCCGCACCACCACCACCATTATGATAACAATGACAAAATTCCAACAAGTGGCCTATGTGCTGGGTGAGCTTAACCAGATCCCACAGTAAAGTAGTGCCATCATCATCATCATCATCAGAAAAGCCCCCGGGGAAAAGCCGGGCTTGTCCTTTCCAGGAAAGCCAATCCTCCTCGAATCGAGTAGGCGCCCACCATTTTGGTTTCAAGGACTGTGCTGGACAGTGGTGGAAATTTGCAGGTAAAAATAGTCAAAACAGTTTGCATCCATTTGTGCAATATCTACATTCCAGTCTAAACAGAAGATTTAGACTCGAATAGGACAACGCAGAAGATTTCTTTCAAAACCTAGGGGCACGACACTGTGCAACCCGGAGCAACTCTGAACAATAATGTGTAACTTTATCTATTCGAATCCATTCAGAAACGTTTCTGCAACTCGGGAAAATCGGGCAAACGTGAAAAATGAGAGTTATCCAGAAAAATCCAGAGGAATGGCGAGCAACACTTTCAAAATAGATTAACTCTCGTTTTATCTGCCTTGCCCCTACTTCAGTACCTTTTCACCAGAATCGACAGAATCTGTAGAAGATTTCTGCTCAAAACTGCTGAATATTTCTACTCGAATCTGCACGAGCTTTCTTCTCGGATTTATGGAAGATTTCTTCTCAAATTTGTAGGAGATTGACGGTCCGCGACCTACAACAGTTGTCTACTCGAACCTGCAGGAGATTTCTACTAGAATCTTTGTAACTTTCCTACTCGAATCTGCAGAAGAATCCTACTCGAATCTGTTGAAGATTGCTACTCGAATATACTGAACATTTCTACTTAAATTTGCAGAAAAAAACCACTCGAATCTGCACGAGATTTCTTCTTGGATTTGTGGGAGTCTTCTTTTGAAATCTGTAGAATATTTATACTCGAAACCGTAGGAGATTTCTTCTTGAAACTGCAGAAAATTTCGACTCGATTCTGTAAAGATTTCTAATCTATTCTACTCGAATTTCGAAAGAACTTGACTCTGCAAGGATTATTACTAGAAGATCAGTAAGGTGTGCTTTACTAAGCACTGTAGGATATTTCGATCGGATTCTGCGGGAGATTTCTTCCAAAATCTGTAGAAGATTTTTATACGAAACTGAAGGAAATCGCTCTCAGAATCTGCAAAATAGTTGCGGACTTTGCAGAAGATTTGCACTGGTATTTGAGTGAAATTTCTACTGAAGCTATAAGAAGATTTCTACTCGAATTCTGGTCTTCCGGTCTTCTGGTCTTCTGGTCTCCTGGTATTCTGGTGTTCTGGTCTTGTGGTTTTTGGTCTTCTTGTCTTCTAGTCTTCTGGTTATCTGGTCGTCTGATCTTCAGATGTTCTGGGTCTTTTCGTCTTCGGGGTTTCTAGTCTTCTGATCTTCTGGACTTTTCTTCTTCTGTTTTTTTGGTTTTCTAGTCTTCTGGTCTTCTGGTCTTCTAGTTTTCTGGTCTTCTAGTTTTCTGGTCTTTTAGTCTTCTGGTCTTCTGGTTTTCTGGACTTCTGTCTTCAAGTATTCTGGTCTTCTGGTTTTCTGGTCTTCTGGACTTCTCGTATTCTGGCTTTCTGGTCTTCTAGTCTTCTGATTTTCTGAATTTCTGCTCTTCTGTTCATCGGGTATTTTGATCTTCTCGTCTTCTGGTCCTCTGGTATTGTGGTCTTGTGGTTTTCTAATGTTCTGTTTTACTAGTCGTCTACTCTTCGGGTCTTCTGATGTTCTTGTCTTCTGGACTTCTCTTCTTCTGGCCTTCTGGTCTTCTGATTTCCTTGAATTCTGAGCGGCTGGTCTTCTGGTCTCCTGTTTTTTGTTTTGTTTTCTAAACTTATACTATTCTAGTCTTCTGGTCTTTTGATTTGCTCGTCTTCTGGTCTTCTTCGGATCTCCTCATTTTCTGGTCCTCTGGTTTTCTGGTTTTCTTGACTTCTGCGCTTCTGGTCTTCTGGTCTTCTGGTCTTCCGGTCTACCGAACATCTGATACCTGATACTTTGTTCTTCTAGTCCTCTGGTCTTCTGGTTTTTCGGACTTCTGGTCTCCTGGTCTTCTGATCTGGTGGTCTTTCTTATAGTCTTCTAGTTTTCTGGTCTTCTGGACTTCTGGACTTCTGAACTTTGGTCTTCTGTTGTTTTGGTCTGACAGTTTTCTGGTCGTCTGGTGCTCTGGTCTTTTGATTTTCTCTTCATCTGCTTTTCTGGTTTTCCGGTCTTCTGATGGTGAACTCCAACCAGCAATATTCTCTTTAAAATTCTAGAATATTTAGAATTTTTAGAATTTTTAGAATTTTTAGAATTTTTAGAATTTTTAGAATTTTTAGAATTTTTAGAATTTTTAGAATTTTTAGAATTTTTAGAATTTTTAGAATTTTTAGAATTTTTAGAATTTTTAGAATTTTTAGAATTTTTAGAATTTTTAGAATTTTTAGAATTTTTAGAATTTTTAGAATTTTTAGAATTTTTAGAATTTTTAGAATTTTTAGAATTTTTAGAATTTTTAGAATTTTTAGAATTTTTAGCATTTTTAGAATTGTTAGAATTTTTAGAATTTTTAGAATTTTTAGAATTTTTAGAATTTTTAGAATTTTTAGAATTTTTAGAATTTTTAGAATTTTTAGAATTTTTAGAATTTTTAGAATTTTTAGAATTTTTAGAATTTTTAGAATTTTTAGAATTTTTAGAATTTTTAGAATTTTTAGAATTTTTAGAATTTTTAGAATTTTTAGAGTTTTTAGAATTTTTAGAATTTTTAGAATTTTTAGAATTTTTAGAATTTTTAGAATTTTTAGAATTTTTAGAATTTTTAGAATTTTTAGAATTTTTAGAATTTTTAGAATTTTTAGAATTTTTAGAATTTTTAGAATTTTTAGAATTTTTAGAATTTTTAGAATTTTTAGAATTTTTAGAATTTTTAGAATTTTTAGAATTTTTAGAATTTTTAGAATTTTTAGAATTTTTAGAATTTTTAGAATTCTTAGAATTTTTAGAATTTTTAGAATTTTTAGAATTTTTAGAATTTTTAGAATTTTTAGAATTTTTAGAATTTTTAGAATTTTTAGAATTTTTAGAATTTTTAGAATTTTTAGAATTTTTAGAATTTTTAGAATTTTTAGAATTTTTAGAATTTTTAGAATTTTTAGAATTTTTAGAATTTTTAGAATTTTTAGAATTTTTAGAATTTTTAGAATTTTTTGAATTTTTAGAATTTTTAGAATTTTTAGAATTTTTAGAATTTTTAGAATTTTTAGAATTTTTAGAATTTTTAGAATTTTTAGAATTTTTAGAATTTTTAGAATTTTTAGAATTTTTAGAATTTTTAGAATTTTTAGAATTTTTAGAATTTTTAGAATTTTTAGAATTTTTAGAATTTTTAGAATTTTTAGAATTCTTAGAATTTTTAGAATTTTTAGAATTTTTAGAATTTTTAGAATTTTTAGAATTTTTAGAATTTTTAGAATTTTTAGAATTTTTAGAATTTTTAGAATTTTTAGAATTTTTAGAATTTTTAGAATTTTTAGAATTTTTAGAATTTTTAGAATTTTTAGAATTTTTAGAATTTTTAGAATTTTTAGAATTTTTAGAATTTTTAGAATTTTTAGAATTTTTAGAATTTTTAGAATTTTTAGAATTTTTAGAATTCTTAGAATTTTTAGAATTTTTAGAATTTTTAGAAAAATTTTAGATTTTTTAGATTTTTTTGAAATTTTAGATTTTTTAGAATTTTTTGAAGTTTTAGAATTTTTAGAATTTTTAGAATTTTTACAATTTTTAGAATTTTTACAATTTTTAGAATTTTTACAATTTTTACAATTTTTACAATTTTAACAATTTTTACAATTTTTACAATTTTTACAATTTTTACAATTTTTACAATTTTTACAATTTTTACAATTTTTACAATTTTTACAATTTCTACAATTTTTACAATTTTTACAATTTTTACAATTTTTACAATTTTTACAATTTTTACAATTTTTACAATTTTTACAATTTTTACAATTTTTACAATTTTTACAATTTTTACAATTTTTACAATTTTTACAATTTTTACAATTTTTACAATTTTTACAATTTTTACAATTTTTACAATTTTTACAATTTTTACAATTTTTACAATTTTTACAATTTTTACAATTTTTACAATTTTTACAATTTTTACAATTTTTACAATTTTTACAATTTTTACAATTTTTACAATTTTTACAATTTTTACAATTTTTACATTTTTTACAATTTTTAGAATTTTTACAATTTTTAGAATTTTTAGAATTCTAAATTTTTCAAATTTTTTAATTTAGAATTTTAAGAATATTTAGAATTTTTAGAATTTTTAGAATTTTTAGAATTTTTAGAATTGTTAGAGATTTTAGAATTTTTAGAATTTTTAGAATTTTTAGAATTTTTAGAATTTTTAGAATTTTTAGAATTTTTAGAATTTATAGAATTTTTAGAATTTTTAGAATTTTTAGAATTTTTAGAATTTTTAGAATTTTTAGAATTTTTAGAATTTTTAGAATTTTTAGAATTTTTAGAATTTTTAGAATTTTTAGAATTTTTAGAATTTTTAGAATTTTTAGAATTTTTAGAATTTTTAGAATTTTTAGAATTTTTAGAATTTTTAGAATTTTTAGAATTTTTAGAATTTTTAGAATTTTTAGAATTTTTAGAATTTTTAGAATTTTTAGAATTTTTAGAATTTTTAGAATTTTTAGAATTTTTAGAATTTTTAGAATTTTTAGAATTTTTAGAATTTTTAGAATTTTTAGAATTTTTAGAATTTTTAGAATTTTTAGAATTTTTAGAATTTTTAGAATTTTTAGAATTTTTAGAATTTTTAGAATTTTTAGAATTTTTAGAATTTTTAGAATTTTTAGAATTTTTAGAATTCTTAGAATTTTTAGAATTTTTAGAATTTTAAGAATTTTTAGAATTTTTAGAATTTTTAGAATTTTTAGAATTTTTAGAATTTTTAGAATTTTTAGAATTTTTAGAATTTTTAAAATTTTTAGAATTTTTAGAATTTGTAAAATTTTTAAAATTTTTAGAATTTTTAGAATTTTTAGAATTTTTAAAATTTTTAGAATTTTTAGAATTTTTAGAATTTTTAGAATTTTTAGAATTTTTAGAATTTTTAGAATTTTTAGAATTTTTAGATTTTTTAGATTTTTTAGATTTTTTAGATTTTTTTGAATTTTTTGATTTTAGAATTTTTTGAATTTTTACAATTTTTACAATTTTTACAATTTTTACAATTTTTACAATTTTTACAATTTTTACAATTTTTACAATTTTTACAATTTTTACAATTTTTACAATTTTTACAATTTTTACAATTTTTACAATTTTTACAATTTTTACAATTTTTACAATTTTTACCATTTTTACAATTTTTAGAATTTTTACAATTTTTACAATTTTTACAATTTTTACAATTTTTACAATTTTTACAATTTTTACAATTTTTACAATTTTTAGAATTCTAAATTTTTCAAATTTTTAATTTAAAATTTTAAGAATATTTAGAATTTTTAGAATTTTTAGAATTGTTAGAGATTTTAGAATTTTTAGAATTTTTAGAATTTTTAGAATTTTTAGAATTTTTAGAATTTTTAGAATTTTTAGAATTTTTAGAATAAAAAAAAACAATTTTTTTACAGATTTTTTCACATCTTCCATGCCCCGGAATTTCTGAATGAAGTCTTTCAGGGGTTTCTGGACCTAGTGGTCCTTCTTATAGAGCAAATACCCTTCGAGATCTACTTGCTCTCTCCAGGGACTGTCAAAGAGCGAAGTCTCGATGAAGGACCTCTGGCGAGTGAAGTTCTCTTCACTGATATCTGGTAGGAAAAGTTTCTTCAGTGATCTCTGAACAACAAATCTTACGGCACGGGCCTATGAAGAGCAAAGTTCTTTAGGAGGATATCTGAGGAATTAACTGCTCCAGAGACTATCGCAGAGCAGAGTCCTTTATGGACCTCCGCAAAGCCCTCTAGAAGGGGCCCATGGAAAGCCAAATCATCCAGGAACATCTGTAGAGTAAAGCCTAATAAAACTCTTTGAAGAACGAATATGTCTTGTGGAACCTCCGGGGGGGGGCGTATCTAAGCCGTCTATGGGACCTCTGAAACGCGCAGCCCTTTGGTCTAGGAGCTAGCCCTTTGGCCTAAACCAGCTGGAGAGCGAAGCCTTTACATTGTAGGCTCATCCGGAGAGCGAAGCCAATAAGTCTGAAGACTTCTGGAGAATGAAGCTTTGTAGCCCAAGGACCTATAGTCTAGAGACATCTGCATAGTGAAGCCAATTAGTCTAAGGATGTTTGGAAAATGAAGCTCTTTAGTTTTGGGACCTTTGGATAACGAAGCCCTACAGTCTAGGGATATCCAGAGAGCGAACCCAATAAGTCTGAGGACGTCTGAAGAATAAAGCTCTGCAGCCCAAAGACCTTTAGAGTGCAAATTCCTATTGTCTAAAGAGTTCTGGAGAGCGCAGCCGTTTAGTCTACAAATATCTGGAAAGTGAAGCCCCATAGTCTAGGGACATCTAGAGCGCGAAACCAATAAGTCTTATACTGCCGTTCTACGCCCAATTGTCCCATGTTATATGGGAATCTCATAACATGGGACAATTATGTGTAGAACGGCAATATAACTTCTGAAGAATGAAGATCTGTCGTTGAGAGACCTTGGGAGAACGAAGTGCTATTGTTTGGGAGCTTTTGGAGAGGAAAGCTCTAAGGTCTCTGACGATGTTTATGGTGATCTACTGGTGTAAAGGTCTCCAGGACGAACTACGAAGTCTGATTCCATTTCTGACCACTTATCCAACGTACTCTACAGTTTCTGTTAAGTACCACAACGCATCACTTCCCCAAATAAACGCAATTCCCACTCATTCCCGCTGGGCATAAATCTTGTCGATAAGGCCCGTCTCCTCACTCCAGTTACAAACCTGCGAGACAAGTGGCCGCCTCCCCCTTCGAAAGAGGGCATCTCGTAAAAATTCCATTCTCAGTCGATGCGTTCAGCGCGCTCCATTGCACTGACTGACTGATACTAACCATACCAAGCCGTCTCTGGAATGTGCCACTAACTAAATACATTACGGTCCGTCAAATTAGTGCGCAGAGCAGAAGCCTCTCTTCTAAATTTAAAACCATGGGAAAAAGTTGCTCCCCTCGTTTCGGTGGAGGTTAGATGGATGCATTGCAGTGCGTGCTTGGTGATGGAATTACCCGGTAGAACAGTGACTATAAAAAACCATAAAAATATGATACGATTAAAGATTATTTTTTTTGTTTAATCAAATCAACTTTCATGTATTATATGGTATACAACCGTAACTTGTATCGTCATTATATTGTTTTTGTATTATATCAATAGCATGGTTCATTTTCATTCGGCCTGTTGAATGATAAAACAAGCATTTCGATTGCAGCTTGCTTATTCATCGTACATGATGTGGTGTGTAACTCTAACATGTATCGTAATTGAATCGTTATTTGATTAGGTGCGTATCATGATTCATTTCTAGATGAACATTTGAAAAGGGCCTATCTGCTTTTTGTAAACAAACATGTTTTTGTCTCTGTAGGACCCATCTGCATCCACCCACGCACATCAACACTCTTAACAGATAGCTTGAAGAACACTCTTTCTGATAAGGGTGTTGATGTGCGTGGGTGGATGCAGATGGGCCCTACAGAGACAAAAACATGTTTGTTTACGCAAAGCAGATAGGCCCTTTTCAAATGTTCGTCTAGATTTTATTTGGAGAGTTGAATGGTAAAACTAGCCTTCCCATCACGATCAACTTATTAATTATTTATAGTACGATATGTAACCATACCATGTATCTTTATCGTATAATTTTTGCATAATAACCATAATAATGTTAATCATGCTGGTACTGTGTTTCCACGAAAAATTTCTACTAGGGCTTCCTGGATGGTAAAATAACGCACCAAAAACAAAGCAGGGGAAAAACGAATCGTTTGTTGTAAACCAGTCAGTGGCATCTTCTCTGGGCGAGCAACACTTGTTGTGGAAAAACATCGACGACGACGACAAACGACAAGTGTCACCCAATGTGTTTAGTTGGTTTCTAATTTTCTTCGCCGCGTTTTCTTTTCGAGGAAAAATCCGGCGGATTGGAAGGGGAGAGCAAGAGAGAGGTTAGTGAACCTTCTTGTGCGAGATACGTTTTGGGAAGCAACAGCAGAAAACAGATGGGAATGGGGCGTTTCATCGCTGGTGTTTGTGTGTCGCATGTGGTTGGGAAATTCGAGGAGTTCACTTTCATTTTGCTTTTTCGTTGGAGGATTTAGAAACTACAAGGCCGGTTACACGTGTCGTTGGTTGTTAATTATAGAGATAAGGTGCAGGAGAGCACCCTGGAAGGCGCAGTGTTGCCAGATTTGGTCGTTTAATCATATTGAAAATCTTGTTTGACAATTGGGAGTAGTGTTGCCATACAGTAAGTTTCTGAAATCAACGGCCGGAAATCTCATATTTTCCATTTTCTTAACTCATTTCAGAAATGGCACGCGACTCGACAATGGGACGCGATCGGGTACTGGCCGTACCCAGTACCGGCATTGCGTTGGATAGCCCCTCCACATCACAACTGACGGCTGGACCGCCCGACATCAATCAGCAGATTTTGGAGGTAATTTTTAGAAAAAAAAACTTCGTCATTCTTTAAAAAAAAATCGCATTTTCGCATTTCTCAGACTTTTTCAAGTTATTTCTCTCAGATGCTTACTGAGCTTCTGAAGAAATTCCTCTCAGGAATCTTGAGAAGTTCCTCTAAGTAATCTGAAGAGATTTCTCTCAGGAATCGGGAGAGATTCCTCTCAGGTATCGGGAGAGATTCCTCCCAGGAATCGAAAGAGATTCCTCTTAGGTATCTGAAGAGATTCCTCCCAGGAATCTGGAGAAATTCCTCTCAGGAATCTGGAGAGATTCCTCTCAGGAATCTGGAGAGATTCCTCTCAGGAATCTGTAGAGATTGCTGTCAGGAATCTGGAGAGGTTCCTCCTAGGAATCTGGATAGATTCCTCCCAGGAATCTGGAGAGATTCCTCCCAGGAATCTGGAGAGATTCCTCCCAGGAATCTGGAGTGAATCCTCCATGGAATCTGGAGAGATTCCACCCAGGAATCTGGAGAGATTCCTCTGTGGAATCTGGAAATATTCCTCCCAGGAATCTGGAGAGATTTCTCCCAGGAATCTGGAGCGATTCCTCGCAGGAATCTGGAGAGATTCCTCGCAGGAATCTGGAGAGATTCCTCGCAGGAATCTGGAGAGATTCCACCCAGGAATCTGGAGAGATTCCCCTGTGGAATCTGGAAATATTCCTCCCAGGAATCTGGATAGATTTCTCACAGGAATCTGGAGAGATTCCTCGCAGGAATCTGGAGAGATTCCTCGCAGGAATCTGGAGAGATTCCTCGCAGGAATCTGGAGAGATTCCTTGCAGGAATCTGGAGAGATTCCTCGCAGGAATCTGGAGAGATTCCTCGCATGAATCTGGAGAGATTCCTCGCATGAATCTGGAGAGATTCCTCGCATGAATCTGGAGAGATTCCTCGCATGAATCTGGAGAGATTCCTCGCGGGAATCTGGAGAGATTCCTCTCAGGAATCTGGAGAGATTCCTCGCAGGAATCTGGAGAGATTCCTCGCAGGAATCTGGAGAGATTCCTCGCAGGTATCTGGAGATTCCTCTTGGGAATCTGGAGAGATTCCTCTTAGGAATCTGGAGAGATTCCTCGTAGGAATCTGGAGATATTCCTCGCAGGAATCTGGAGAGATTCTTCGCAGGAATCTGGAGAGATGCCTCGCAGGAATCTGGAAAGATTCCTCTCAGGAATCTGGAGAGATACCTCGCAGGAATCTGGAGAGATTCCTCGCAGAAATGTGGAGAGATTCCTCTCAGGAATCTGGAGAGATTCCTCTCAGGAATCTGGAGAGATTCCTCTCAGGAATCTGGAGAGATTCCTCTCAGGAATCTGGAGAGATTCCTCTCAGGAATCTGGAGAGATTCCTCTCAGGAATCTGGAGAGATTTCTCCCAGGAATCTGGAGAGATTTCTCCCAGGAATCTGGAGAGATTCGTCTCAGGAATCTGGAGAGATTCCTTCCAGGAATCTGGAGAGATTCCTTCCAGGAATCTGGAGAGATTCCTTCCAGGAATCTGGAGAGATTCCTTCCAGGAATCTGGAGAGATTCCTTCCAGGAATCTGGAGAGATTCCTTCCAGGAATCTGGAGAGATTCCTTCCAGGAATCTGGAGAGATTCCTCCCAGGAATCTGGAGAGATTCCTCCCAGGAATCTGGAGAGATTCCTCCCAGGAATCTGGAGAGATTCCTCCCAGGAATCTGGAGAGATTCCTCCCAGGAATCTGGAGAGATTCCTCCCAGGAATCTGGAGAGATTCCTCCCAGGAATCTGGAGAGATTCCTCCCAGGAATCTGAAGAGATTCCTCCCAGGAATCTGAAGAGATTCCTCCCAGGAATCTGGAGAGATTCCTCCCAGGAATCTGGAGAGATTCCTCTTGGGAATCTGGAGTGATTCCTCCCTGGAATCTGGAGAGATTCCACCCAGGAATCTGGAGAGATTCCCCTGTGGAATCTGGAAATATTCCTCCAGGGATTTTGAAGAGATTTCTCGCGGGAATCTGGAGAGATTCCTCGCAGGAATCTGGAGCGATTCCTCGCAGGAATCTGGAGAGATTCCTCTCAGGAATCTGGAGAGATTCCTCTCAGGAATCTGGAGAGATTCCTCTCAGGAATCTGGAGAGATTCCTCGCAGGAATCTGGAGAGATTCCTCGCAGGAATCTGGAGAGATTCCTCTCAGGAATCTGGAGAGATCCCTCTCAGGAATCTGGAGAGATTCCTCTCAGGAATCTGGAGAGATTCCTCTCAGGAATCTGGAGAGATTCCTCTCAGGAATCTGGAGAGATTCCTCTCAGGAATCTGGAGAGATTCCTCTCAGGAATCTGGAGAGATTCCTCTCAGGAATCTGGAGAGATTCCTCTCAGGAATCTGGAGAGATTCCTCTCAGGAATCTGGAGAGATATCTCCCAGGAATCTGGAGAGATTTCTGCCAGGAATCTGGAGAGATTCCTCCCAGGAATCTGGAGAGATTCCTCTTGGGAATCTGGAGTGATTCCTCCCTGGAATCTGGAGTGATTCCTCCCTGGAATCTGGAGAGATTCCACCCAGGAATCTGGAGAGATTCCCCTGTGGAATCTGGAAGTATTCCTCCCAGGAATCTGGAGAGATTTCTCGCGGGAATCTGGAAGTATTCCTTCCAGGAATCTGGAGAGATTTCTCGCGGGAATCTGGAGAGATTCCTTGCAGGAATCTGGAGAGATTCCTTGCAGGAATCTGGAGAGATTCCTCCCAGGAATCTGGAGAGATTCCTCGCAGGAATCTGGAGAGATTCCTCGCATGAATCTGGAGAGATTCCTCGAATGAATCTGGAGAGATTCCTCGCAGGAATCTGGAGAGATTCCTCGCAGGAATCTGGAGAGATTCCTCACAGGAATCTGGAGAGATTCCTCGCAGGAATCTGGAGAGATTCCTCGCAGGAATCTGGAGAGATTCCTCGCAGGAATCTGGAGAGATTCCTCGCAGGAATCTGGAGAGATTCCTCGCAGGAATCTGGAGAGATTCCTCGAAGGAATCTGGAGAGATTCCTCGCAGGAATCTGGAGAGATTCCTCGCAGGAATCTGGAGAGATTCCTCGCAGGAATCTGGAGAGATTCCTCGCAGGAATCTGGAGAGATTCCTCGCAGGAATCTGGAGAGATTCCTCGCAGGAATCTGGAGAGATTCCTCGCAGGAATCTGGAGAGATTCCTCGCAGGAATCTGGAGAGATTCCTCGCAGGAATCTGGAGAGATTCCTCGCAGGAATCTGGAGAGATTCCTCGCAGGAATCTGGAGAGATTACTCGCAGGAATCTGGAGAGATTCCTCCCAGGAATCTGGAGAGATTCCTCCCAGGAATCTTTATTTTTTTATTTATTTATTTATTTATTTATTTATTTATTCCGTCAAACAGTGTAGACATGTGAACATTACATATACACAAATTACTTAAATTAGCTTAAATTTAAATTGTTTTGGTTTCGGATTGACTTTAAGTGTTGTTTTGTTTTTTCCGAGACATTGTAAAGTCAATAGTTTCACAGTGGTGATTATAAAATGCCATTATTCGGTTAAAAGGGCCATATTTCGCATAATTTGTTCGGCAGTGGTTGGTTGAAAATATATTTCGAGTTCGTAATTGCCGGCTAGGTATGTAAAAATTAAATTTTGATAAAATTTCATTTGAGTTAATTCTTTGCGAAACTATATCGTTTACAAATGAGACCATTGCAATCTCACGACGCTCTTTCAATGTTTGTATGTCTATGAGCATGCAGCGTGCTTCATATGATGGAAGTGGAAATGAAGTCCAGCCTAATTTACGAAGAGCATACAATAGAAATTGTTTTTGTACTGATTCTAATCTATCTTCGTGTGTGGTTGAATAAGGAGACCATACAATGCTGCAGTATTCCAGTATTGATCTTATGTATGAAATATAAAGAGTTTTTATTGTGTATGGGTCGTGAAAGTTGTAGCAGAAACGCTTTATAAACCCTAGCATGTTATAAGCTTTATGAATAATGGTGTTATAATGGTCTGCGAAAGTAAGTTTAGAGTCTAAGATTACTCCTAAGTCCCTAACTCTTACACATCTTTCCACATTCTGATCACCTCTGGAATCTGGAGAGATTCCTCCCAGGAATCTGGAGAGATTCCTCCCAGGAATCTGGAGAGATTCCTCCCAGGAATCTGTAGAAATTCCTCCCAGGAATCTGTAGAGATTCCATCCAGGAATCTGGAGAGATTCCTCCCAGGAATCTGGAGAGATTCCTCCCAGGAATCTGGAGAGATTCCTCCCAGGAATCTGGAGAGATTCCTCGCAGGAATCCGGAGAGATTCCTCTCAGGAATCTGAAAAGATTTCTCGTAGGAATCTGGAGATATTCCTCTCAGGAATCTGGAGAGATTTCTCTCAGGAATCTGGAGAGATTCCTCTCAGGAAACTGGAGCGATTCCTCTCAGGAATCTGGATGGATTCCTCTCAAGAATCTGGAGAGATTTTTCCCAGGAATCTGGAGAGATTCCTCTCAGGAATCTGAAGAGATTCCATCCAGGAATCTGAAGAGATTCCATCCAGGAATCTGGAGAGATTACTCTCAGGAATCTGGAGAGATTCCTTCCAGTCCGAGTTTATAACTTTGTTTAGAACTGTTCACATCTTCTTTTAGAGGTGTTTACAGAATTTTTCAAAACACTTTACATAAGTTTATAAACTTATCTAATTCTAAGACATAAGTTTCTAAACTTTTCAATGATTTTTAAATTTCAATTATAATCCAAACATGGCTTTCTTCGTTTCAATAAAGAAGGTGTTTGTAAACAGTGCCCACATCTTCTAGTAACATTCCATCTCGTTTCCACTCCATTCCCCGTATCGTCCAATAAAATTACCACCCAAAGTGGTACTTGGAATATTGCGCGGCTTCGTAATTCGCGTTTGACCGCATCCGATCCGCCGCACAAAATATAATAATCACAACGAAGGCGGCGAAACAAGAGAGACGAACGGTCGTCGGTGGCAATCAAAGGCTGCGGCGATCGCGGAGGCAATGATACGAATCTCTCGCCTACTGTGTTTACATTGTCTATTTTTAGTTAGACCGGGACGGCCTAACCGAGTGCTGCAGCGTCAGTCAAGTCAATGCGGATAGTGTGCGCGCGTGCAATAAATGATGATGACGACGAGCGAAATAGATGATAAACATTCTTGCTCATTCTCATACCGCGGGAGTGCGGGAGGTTTCTACTAAACGACTGCTGGTTGTTGTATTTATTTGTTGTGTTTGAATTTGCGGTGTATGACTGTGTGACCGACATCAAGATCCGTGTTTTGAAATGTTGTAATGGTAATAGCGGAGAAGGAACACGGGTGACAGGACTTATTTTCGTCGTACAATTCAGTAACAAATTTTGAAAACGACGTATGCTACACCATTGATTATACGTCGTTTTCAAAATTTGTTACTGAATTAACGACCATCCAGGTCTCTTTGACAAGGATGATCAAATGACAGGAAATCGATGTTCATAGACGTCATTTGACATCACATGACATTACATCCGAGAATTCAACAATCATTGAACCGGCTTTTTTTCAAAATTAAGTAAACCTTCCTCAAATGTTAAGCTAAATTTGACGCGTAACCTGTCAAATGACGTCTCAAACATCTTGTTTGACTCGATCGAATTTTCAATAGTTTCAAACTGATGTTGCTTCTGGAGTTCTTTTCTTGACAAATATTTGACCCTGTGTACCTCAGGTCTTATTCAAGACAACACATGATAAACGTCAGCTGAACTTACTGTCAGAATGCGAAAAAGATGTCAGCGTCAAATGACAGTAGTATATCCACCCATATTCGTAGATGTCATTTGACGATACAAGGCACAATTTTTACGTTATTGTCATAATAATCTTCAATCATTTTTTTTTGTCTTTATTAAAGAGATTTTCAGCCCTAGGCTGGTTCATCTCTATCTTCAATCATCTCTTCAATAGATAGTTCTGCTGCTGTTTACTTGTCAAATGTCACGCTACATTTGTCACTTAAATGTCATGTGATTGTTTGCCTGTCAATTGATATTTTTGTTAAAACAATGTAATCTGGATAGTGAGGTGACAACATTATCTGGTTCTGATACTTGATCGATGGTACAGATGCCAAAACGTGGACACTTGAACCGCAGGCTCAAAACAAAACTATTCACCCTATCATCCAACACTACAAACACCGACTGAAATCGCCGCCAACAAAGTGGCAGCAGTAAAACTAAAAATTCTACCACTGCGCCGTTGTCGGTCGCCTGTGCGAGGATGATGCGCGACAGGATTACGCGAGACGAGCCACGGATCTTTGTCTGTCTGTCTGTCTTCATATGCGTGATTATTCAGTGAATTTTCCGAGAAATTTTGCTCTGCGGCTCTCATCGGATGACGTTCAAAAAAAACGTCGTACGCGGAAAAATGCATGAATCACTTGGCGGCAATTGACCGTACCCTTGGTGTGGGTGATACCACAGAACAGATGTGTATCTTCGAACAAATTTGAAGTTTCGAGGTGGAAGTCGTAAAATTTTCACTTGGAGAACTAGATTGGAATGAATTCCTTTGGAAAAATAAAAAATCATCAAAGCGTGCCTCGCTCCCACCCTATGCTCGCTGTACAAAAAAGCTTGCTCTTCACCACCAGGTTCGCTAGTGTTCAGCAAACAAACGAGCGGCTCCTAGGGGCGGGACAGCTCTTAATAACTGGTCTAATACTCACTAATAAATATTAGTTTCGTAATCTTCATCGAAAACTGAGGACATTACATCATAGTATGTCATGATAATAGAAATACACTAGAACGCCAATGGCGCTGTACTCAGTTTTCCTATTTAATTATTTTAATAACTTTAGTTGTAATAATTGATTATGTTTAAGTGCCCATCTTGTAGAGGACCTTTTGTTTTGGTAAACAAAATTTATTGGACACTTATAGTACCGCTACTGACGCTGTAAGGGCGAGGCAAACTAGATGTTAGTCACACGAACAGTCGCGACATTGGATTTCTGTATCTGGTTATTCTGATGTCATGATATAACAGAGACCGTCCATCTGTCAACAAAAGCTGCCGCTACTTGGTACATTAGGTGAATTTCTGCATTCCTTTCCATTGTTTTATTAACATAAAATAAATTCATTCCAGAGCAAACAGAAGTGGTCTGGTCACTGGTCTCATATGATACCCACACTCTAGAAACTATGAGTTCCAGTAACTGTTTTCAACTAGGTGAACATGCGTTCAATGGAGAAGAATTATGGTAGAAGGGAATATTCTACGATGGCTTGAATTTGAAATTTCGGATATCGACATTAAACAATTGTTAATCACTGTTAATATTGAAAAGTGCAATAAAAATAACTGGTATTTGTAAGTAGTGATTTCATGACTATTTTCTGAAATGTAGACGGTAAAGTATGAATTTGGAGCTTTGACGTTTAGTTCCCCGTAGTCCACCGCTAGCACCACACAGCTGTTACAATAGCTGAGCATGATGTATAATTTATTTATGGTGTTGTACAAAAACCACTTGTGTGCAATTTAATGTGGGTGGGGAGAACGAATCTTGATTTTTCTAATATTAAGAACTCAAGGAAGAGTCGGTTCAATTTGACTGACTAAACCGTGTTTGAAACCACTTTTGTGAAATGCCAGTGGTCACGACCTCTTACTTTTGGACGGCCCTACAAAGCTGCATGTAAATGCCATGCCATACTTCAGTTGTCTGCTCATCCAATTCTCGTTATGCTGAAAATCTTCAGCTTGTAGATACTTCCCTGACCGCCCAACAAACGTCAAAGCTTTTGTCGTGGCATACTTGATTGAAAAAATTTCTCCTTCGGTATTAATATTCGCTAATACTCATAATATCCCTAATAATGATTAAAGCTGTCCCGCCCCTAGAGCGGCTCTTTTTGTGATAAAGATTCACCCCCGTGGTGATACGCTTGCTTGGTTTCGAAATGTCTGTCATTTAGGGCGATTAAAAGAACAAGTTCTTTGCGCCGTGGGAATACATTTTGTGGGGTTTATGATTTCTGTTTGGTCGATAAACCATACATTTAGGATAAGATGTATCATCCCAGTTGCTGTTTAGGTTCCTCATAACTCTAGAAAAGAATTCGACAATAACTCTTGTCATATTTCACATTTTCATTTAGTAGTATGTATACTACCTTCAAGCACAATAATCACCATCTGAAATGAAGTAAAACTTAAGTAATGATATAGTATCTGTATCATCAGTTAATGGTTATCCAATAAACCTATACGCAAATTCAAATTTGACCGTTTGAGATGAGGCTATTCTAAGAGGAACCGCTCCAGATTTTAAAGAGGAATCGCTCTAGAATCTTGAGAGGAAATTTTTAAGATTCCTGAGAGAAATCTCTCTAGATTCCTGAGAGGAATCTCTCTAGATGCCAGAGAGAAATCTCTCGAGATCCTGTGAGAAATCTCTCCAGATTCCTGTGAGAAATCTCTCCAGATTCCTGTGAGAAATCTCTCCAGATTCCTGAGAGGAATCTCTCCAGATTCCTAAGAGAAAACTCTCCAGATTCCTGTGAGAAATCTCTCCAGATTCCTGAGAGAAATCACTCCAGATTCCTGAGACGAATCTCTCTAGATTTCTGAGAGGAATCTCTCCAGATTTTTGAGAGGAATCTCTCCAGATTCCTGAGAGGAATCTCTCCAGATTCCTGAGAGGAATCTCTCCAGATTCCTGAGAGGAATCTCTCCAGATTCCTGAGAGGAATCTCTCCAGATTTTTGAGAGGAATCTCTCCAGATTCCTGAGAGGAATCTCTCCAGATTCCTGAGAGGAATCTCTCCAGATTCCTGAGAGGAATCTCTCCAGATTCCTGAGAGGAATCTCTCCAGATTCCTGAGAAGAATCTCTTCAGATTTTCGAGAGGAATCTCTCCAGATTTTCGAGAGGAATCTCTCCAGATTCCTGAGAGGAATCTCTCTAGATTCCTGAAAGAAATCTCTCCAGATTCTTGAGAGAATTTTCTCCAGATTCCTGAGAGGAATCTCTTCAGATTCCTGAGAGGAATCTTTCCAGATTCCTGAGAGGAACCTCTCCAGATTCCTGAGAGGAACCTCTCCAGATTCCTGAGAGTAATCTCTCCAGATTCCTGAGAGGAATCTTTCCAGATTCCTGAGAGGAACCTCTCCAGATTCCTGAGAGGAATTTCTCCAGATCCCTTAGAGGAATTTCTCCAGATTCCTGAGAGGAATCTCTCCAGATTCCTGAGAGGAATCTCCAGATTCTTGAGAGGAATCTCCAGATTCCTGAGAGGAATCTCTCCAGATTCCTGAGAGGAATCTCTCCAGATTCCTGAGAGGAATCTCTCCAGATTCCTGAGAGGAATCTCTCCAGATTCCTGAGAGAAATCTCTCCAGATTCTTGAGAGAAATCTTTCCAGATTCCTGAGAGGAATCCTTCCAGATTCCTGAGAGGAATCTTTCCAGATTCCTGAGAGGAATCTTTCCAGATTCCTGAGAGGAATCTTTCCAGATTCCTGAGAGGAATCTTTCCAGATTCCTGAGAGGAATCTTTCCAGATTCCTGAGAGGAATCTTTCCAGATTCCTGAGAGTAATCTTTCCAGATTCCTGAGAGGAATCTTTCCAGATTCCTGAGAGGAATCTTTCCAGATTCCTGAGAGGAATCTTTCCAGATTCCTGAGAGGAATCTTTCCAGATTCCTGAGAGGAATCTTTCCAGATTCCTGAGAGGAATCTTTCCAGATTCCTGAGAGGAATCTTTCCAGATTCCTGAGAGGAATCTTTCCAGATTCCTGAGAGGAATCCCTCCAGATTCCTAATAAAATCTTTCCAGATTCCTGATAGGAACCTCTCCAGATTCCTGAGAGGAACCTCTCCAGATTCCTGAGAGTAATCTCTCCAGATTCCTGAGAGTAATCTCTCCAGATTCCTGAGAGAAATCTCTCCAGATTCTTGAGAGGAATCTTTCCAGATTCCTGAGAGGAATCTTTCCAGATTCCTGAGAGGAATCTTTCCAGATTCCTGAGAGGAATCTTTCCAGATTCCTGAGAGGAATCTTTCCAGATTCCTGAGAGGAATCTTTCCAGATTCCTGAGAGGAATCTTTCCAGATTCCTGAGAGGAACCTTTCCAGATTCCTGAGAGGAATCTTTCCAGATTCCTGAGAGGAATCTTTCCAGATTCCTGAGAGGAATCTTTCCAGATTCCTGAGAGGAATCTTTCCAGATTCCTGAGAGGAATCTTTCCAGATTCCTGAGAGGAATCTTTCCAGATTCCTGAGAGGAATCTTTCCAGATTCCTGAGAGGAATCTTTCCAGATTCCTGAGAGGAATCTTTCCAGATTCCTGAGAGGAATCTTTCCAGATTCCTGAGAGGAATCTTTCCAGATTCCTGAGAGGAATCTTTCCAGATTCCTGAGAGGAATCTTTCCAGATTCCTGAGAGGAATCTTTCCAGATTCCTGAGAGGAATCTTTCCAGATTCCTGAGAGGAATCTTTCCAGATTCCTGAGAGGAATCTTTCCAGATTCCTGAGAGGAATCTTTCCAGATTCCTGAGAGGAATCTTTCCAGATTCCTGAGAGGAATCTTTCCAGATTCCTGAGAGGAATCTTTCCAGATTCCTGAGAGGAATCTTTCCAGATTCCTGAGAGGAATCTTTCCAGATTCCTGAGAGGAATCTTTCCAGATTCCTGAGAGGAATCTTTCCAGATTCCTGAGAGGAATCTTTCCAGATTCCTGAGAGGAATCTTTCCAGATTCCTGAGAGGAATCTCCAGATTCCTGAGAGGAATCTCCAGATTCCTAAGAGGAATCTCCAGATTCCTGAGAGGAATCTCCAGATTCCTGAGAGGAATCTCCAGATTCCTGAGAGGAATCTCCAGATTCCTGAGAGGAATCTCCAGATTTCTGCGAGGAATCTTCAGATTTCTGAGAGGAATCTCCAGATTCCTGAGAGGAATCTCCAGATTCCTGAGAGGAATCTCCAGATTCCTGAGAGGAATCTCCAGATTCCTGAGAGGAATCTCCAGATTCCTGAGAGGAATCTCCAGATTTCTGAGAGGAATCTCCAGATTCCTGAGAGGAATCTCCAGATTCCTGAGAGGAATCTCTACAGATTCCTGAGAGGAATCTTTCCAGATTCCTGAGAGGAACCTCTCCAGATTCCTGAGAGGAACCTCTCCAGATTCCTGAGAGTAATCTCTCCAGATTCCTGAAAGGAATCTCTCCAGATTCCTGAGAGAATTCTCTCCAGATTCCTGAGAGGAATCTCTACAGATTCCTGAGAGGAATCTTTCCAGATTCCTGAGAGGAACCTCTCCAGATTCCTGAGAGGAATTTCTCCAGATCCCTTAGAGGAATTTCTCCAGATTCCTGAGAGGAATCTCTCCAGATTCCTGAGAGGAATCTCCAGATTCTTGAGAGGAAACTCCAGATTCCTGAGAGGAATCTCTCCAGATTCCTGAGAGGAATCTCTCCAGATTCCTGAGAGGAATCTCTCCAGATTCCTGAGAGGAATCTCTCCAGATTCCTGAGAGGAATCTCTCCAGATTCCTGAGAGAAATCTCTCCAGATTCTTGAGAGGAATCTTTCCAGATTCCTGAGAGGAATCCTTCCAGATTCCTGAGAGGAATCTTTCCAGATTCCTGAGAGGAATCTTTCCAGATTCCTGAGAGGAATCTTTCCAGATTCCTGAGAGGAATCTTTCCAGATTCCTGAGAGGAATCTTTCCAGATTCCTGAGAGGAATCTTTCCAGATTCCTGAGAGGAATCTTTCCAGATTCCTGAGAGGAATCTTTCCAGATTCCTGAGAGGAATCTTTCCAGATTCCTGAGAGGAATCTTTCCAGATTCCTGAGAGGAATCTTTCCAGATTCCTGAGAGGAATCTTTCCAGATTCCTGAGAGGAATCCCTCCAGATTCCTAATAAAATCTTTCCAGATTCCTGATAGGAACCTCTCCAGATTCCTGAGAGGAACCTCTCCAGATTCCTGAGAGTAATCTCTCCAGATTCCTGAGAGTAATCTCTCCAGATTCCTGAGAGAAATCTCTCCAGATTCTTGAGAGGAATCTTTCCAGATTCCTGAGAGGAATCTTTCCAGATTCCTGAGAGGAATCTTTCCAGATTCCTGAGAGGAATCTTTCCAGATTCCTGAGAGGAATCTTTCCAGATTCCTGAGAGGAATCTTTCCAGATTCCTGAGAGGAATCTTTCCAGATTCCTGAGAGGAATCTTTCCAGATTCCTGAGAGGAATCTTTCCAGATTCCTGAGAGGAATCTTTCCAGATTCCTGAGAGGAATCTTTCCAGATTCCTGAGAGGAATCTTTCCAGATTCCTGAGAGGAATCTTTCCAGATTCCTGAGAGGAATCTTTCCAGATTCCTGAGAGGAATCTTTCCAGATTCCTGAGAGGAATCTTTCCAGATTCCTGAGAGGAATCTTTCCAGATTCCTGAGAGGAATCTTTCCAGATTCCTGAGAGGAATCTTTCCAGATTCCTGAGAGGAATCTCCAGATTCCTGAGAGGAATCTCCAGATTCCTAA
This sequence comes from Aedes albopictus, assembly GCF_035046485.1. Lineage (NCBI taxonomy): Eukaryota > Metazoa > Arthropoda > Insecta > Diptera > Culicidae > Aedes > Aedes albopictus. The sequence goes on from NC_085136.1 coordinate 102,261,565, forward strand.
GAGGAATCTCCAGATTCCTGAGAGGAATCTCCAGATTCCTGAGAGGAATCTCCAGATTTCTTCGAGGAATCTTCAGATTTCTGAGAGGAATCTCCAGATTCCTGAGAGGAATCTCCAGATTCCTGAGAGGAATCTCCAGATTCCTGAGAGGAATCTCCAGATTCCTGAGAGGAATCTCCAGATTCCTGAGAGGAATCTCCAGATTCCTGAGAGGAATCTCCAGATTCCTGAGAGGAATCTCCAGATTCCTGAGAGGAATCTCCAGATTCCTGAGAGGAATCTCCAGATTCCTGAGAGGAATCTCCAGATTCCTGTGAGATATCTCCTGAGAGGAATGTCTCCAGATTCCTGAGAGGAATCTCTCCAGATTCCTGAGAGGAATTTCTCCAGATTCCTGAGAGGAATCTCCAGATTCCTGAGAGTAATCTCCAGATTCCTGGGAGAAATCTCTCCAGATTCCTAAGAAGAATCTCTCCAAATTCCTGAGAGAAATATCTCCAGATTCCTAAGAGTAATGTTTTCAGATTTCTGAGAGGAATCTCTCCAGATTCTTGAGAGAAATCTTTCCAGATTCCTGAGAGGAATCCTTCCAGATTCCTGAGAGGAATCTTTCCAGATTCCTGAGAGGAATCTTTCCAGATTCCTGAGAGGAATCTTTCCAGATTCCTGAGAGGAATCTTTCCAGATTCCTGAGAGGAATCTTTCCAGATTCCTGAGAGGAATCTTTCCAGATTCCTGAGAGTAATCTTTCCAGATTCCTGAGAGGAATCTTTCCAGATTCCTGAGAGGAATCTTTCCAGATTCCTGAGAGGAATCTTTCCAGATTCCTGAGAGGAATCTTTCCAGATTCCTGAGAGGAATCTTTCCAGATTCCTGAGAGGAATCTTTCCAGATTCCTGAGAGGAATCTTTCCAGATTCCTGAGAGGAATCCCTCCAGATTCCTAATAAAATCTTTCCAGATTCCTGATAGGAACCTCTCCAGATTCCTGAGAGGAACCTCTCCAGATTCCTGAGAGTAATCTCTCCAGATTCCTGAGAGTAATCTCTCCAGATTCCTGAGAGAAATCTCTCCAGATTCTTGAGAGGAATCTTTCCAGATTCCTGAGAGGAATCTTTCCAGATTCCTGAGAGGAATCTTTCCAGATTCCTGAGAGGAATCTTTCCAGATTCCTGAGAGGAATCTTTCCAGATTCCTGAGAGGAATCTTTCCAGATTCCTGAGAGGAATCTTTCCAGATTCCTGAGAGGAACCTTTCCAGATTCCTGAGAGGAATCTTTCCAGATTCCTGAGAGGAATCTTTCCAGATTCCTGAGAGGAATCTTTCCAGATTCCTGAGAGGAATCTTTCCAGATTCCTGAGAGGAATCTTTCCAGATTCCTGAGAGGAATCTTTCCAGATTCCTGAGAGGAATCTTTCCAGATTCCTGAGAGGAATCTTTCCAGATTCCTGAGAGGAATCTTTCCAGATTCCTGAGAGGAATCTTTCCAGATTCCTGAGAGGAATCTTTCCAGATTCCTGAGAGGAATCTTTCCAGATTCCTGAGAGGAATCTTTCCAGATTCCTGAGAGGAATCTTTCCAGATTCCTGAGAGGAATCTTTCCAGATTCCTGAGAGGAATCTTTCCAGATTCCTGAGAGGAATCTTTCCAGATTCCTGAGAGGAATCTTTCCAGATTCCTGAGAGGAATCTTTCCAGATTCCTGAGAGGAATCTTTCCAGATTCCTGAGAGGAATCTTTCCAGATTCCTGAGAGGAATCTTTCCAGATTCCTGAGAGGAATCTTTCCAGATTCCTGAGAGGAATCTTTCCAGATTCCTGAGAGGAATCTTTCCAGATTCCTGAGAGGAATCTCCAGATTCCTGAGAGGAATCTCCAGATTCCTGAGAGGAATCTCCAGATTCCTGAGAGGAATCTCCAGATTCCTGAGAGGAATCTCCAGATTCCTGAGAGGAATCTCCAGATTTCTGCGAGGAATCTTCAGATTTCTGAGAGGAATCTCCAGATTCCTGAGAGGAATCTCCAGATTCCTGAGAGGAATCTCCAGATTCCTGAGAGGAATCTCCAGATTCCTGAGAGGAATCTCCAGATTCCTGAGAGGAATCTCCAGATTTCTGAGAGGAATCTCCAGATTCCTGAGAGGAATCTCCAGATTCCTGAGAGGAATCTCTACAGATTCCTGAGAGGAATCTTTCCAGATTCCTGAGAGGAACCTCTCCAGATTCCTGAGAGGAACCTCTCCAGATTCCTGAGAGTAATCTCTCCAGATTCCTGAAAGGAATCTCTCCAGATTCCTGAGAGAATTCTCTCCAGATTCCTGAGAGGAATCTCTACAGATTCCTGAGAGGAATCTTTCCAGATTCCTGAGAGGAACCTCTCCAGATTCCTGAGAGGAATTTCTCCAGATCCCTTAGAGGAATTTCTCCAGATTCCTGAGAGGAATCTCTCCAGATTCCTGAGAGGAATCTCCAGATTCTTGAGAGGAAACTCCAGATTCCTGAGAGGAATCTCTCCAGATTCCTGAGAGGAATCTCTCCAGATTCCTGAGAGGAATCTCTCCAGATTCCTGAGAGGAATCTCTCCAGATTCCTGAGAGGAATCTCTCCAGATTCCTGAGAGAAATCTCTCCAGATTCTTGAGAGGAATCTTTCCAGATTCCTGAGAGGAATCCTTCCAGATTCCTGAGAGGAATCTTTCCAGATTCCTGAGAGGAATCTTTCCAGATTCCTGAGAGGAATCTTTCCAGATTCCTGAGAGGAATCTTTCCAGATTCCTGAGAGGAATCTTTCCAGATTCCTGAGAGGAATCTTTCCAGATTCCTGAGAGGAATCTTTCCAGATTCCTGAGAGGAATCTTTCCAGATTCCTGAGAGGAATCTTTCCAGATTCCTGAGAGGAATCTTTCCAGATTCCTGAGAGGAATCTTTCCAGATTCCTGAGAGGAATCCCTCCAGATTCCTAATAAAATCTTTCCAGATTCCTGATAGGAACCTCTCCAGATTCCTGAGAGGAACCTCTCCAGATTCCTGAGAGGAATCTTTCCAGATTCCTGAGAGGAATCTTTCCAGATTCCTGAGAGGAATCTTTCCAGATTCCTGAGAGGAATCTTTCCAGATTCCTGAGAGGAATCTTTCCAGATTCCTGAGAGGAATCTTTCCAGATTCCTGAGAGGAATCTTTCCAGATTCCTGAGAGGAATCTTTCCAGATTCCTGAGAGGAATCTTTCCAGATTCCTGAGAGGAATCTTTCCAGATTCCTGAGAGGAATCCCTCCAGATTCCTAATAAAATCTTTCCAGATTCCTGATAGGAACCTCTCCAGATTCCTGAGAGGAACCTCTCCAGATTCCTGAGAGTAATCTCTCCAGATTCCTGAGAGTAATCTCTCCAGATTCCTGAGAGAAATCTCTCCAGATTCTTGAGAGGAATCTTTCCAGATTCCTGAGAGGAATCTTTCCAGATTCCTGAGAGGAATCTTTCCAGATTCCTGAGAGGAATCTTTCCAGATTCCTGAGAGGAATCTTTCCAGATTCCTGAGAGGAATCTTTCCAGATTCCTGAGAGGAATCTTTCCAGATTCCTGAGAGGAATCTTTCCAGATTCCTGAGAGGAATCTTTCCAGATTCCTGAGAGGAATCTTTCCAGATTCCTGAGAGGAATCTTTCCAGATTCCTGAGAGGAATCTTTCCAGATTCCTGAGAGGAATCTTTCCAGATTCCTGAGAGGAATCTTTCCAGATTCCTGAGAGGAATCTTTCCAGATTCCTGAGAAGAATCTTTCCAGATTCCTGAGAGGAATCTTTCCAGATTCCTGAGAGGAATCTTTCCAGATTCCTGAGAGGAATCTCCAGATTCCTGAGAGGAATCTCCAGATTCCTGAGAGGAATCTCCAGATTCCTGAGAGGAATCTCCAGATTCCTAAGAGGAATCTCCAGATTCCTGAGAGGAATCTCCAGATTCCTAAGAGGAATCTCCAGATTCCTGAGAGGAATCTCCAGATTCCTGAGAGGAATCTCCAGATTTCTGCGAGGAATCTTCAGATTTCTGAGAGGAATCTCCAGATTCCTGAGAGGAATCTCCAGATTCCTGAGAGGAATCTCCAGATTCCTGAGAGGAATCTCCAGATTCCTGAGAGGAATCTCCAGATTCCTGAGAGGAATCTCCAGATTCCTGAGAGGAATCTCCAGATTCCTGTGAGAAATCTCCTGAGAGGAATGTCTCCAGATTCCTGAGAGGAATCTCTCCAGATTCCTGAGAGGAATTTCTCCAGATTCCTGAGAGGAATCTCCAGATTCCTGAGAGTAATCTCCAGATTCCTGGGAGAAATCTCTCCAGATTCCTAAGAAGAATCTCTCCAAATTCCTGAGAGAAATATCTCCAGATTCCTAAGAGTAATGTTTTCAGATTTCTGAGAGGAATCTCTCCAGATTCCTGAGAGGAATCTCTCCAGATTCCTGAGAGGAATCTCCAGATTTCTAAGAGAAAGCTCTCCAGATTCCGGAGAGCAATCTCTTTAGATTCCTGAGAGGAATCTCTCCAGATTCCGAAGAGGAATCTCTCCCGATTCCTTGGAGGAATCTTTCCAGATTCCTTGGAGGAATCTCCCAGATTCCTGTGAGGAATCTCTCCAGATTTCTAAGAGGAAGCTCTCCAGATTCCGGAGAACAATCTCTTTAGATTCCTGAGAGGAATCTCTCCAGATTCCGAAGAGGAATCTCTCCAGATTCCGAAGAGGAATCTCTCCCGATTCCTTGGAGGAATCTTTCCTGATTCCTTGGAGGAATCTCCCAGATTCCTGAGAGGAATCTCTCCAGATATCGAAGAGGAAGCTCTACAGATTCCGGAGAGCAATCTCTCCAGATTCCTGAGAGAAATTTCTCCAGATTTCGAAGAGGAAGCTCTCCAGATTCCGAAGAGCAATCTCTCCAGATTCCTGAAAGGAATCTCCCCAGATTCCGGAGAGGAATCTCTCCCGATTCCTTGGAGGAAACTCCCAGATTTCTGAAAGGAATCTCTCCAGATTTCTGAGAGGAATCTCTCATCAGATTCCTGGAAGGAATCTCTCCATATTTCTAAAAGGAATCTCTCCAGATTTCTGTAAGGAATCTCTCCAGATTTCTGTAAGGAATCTCTTCAGATTTCTGGAAGGAGGAGAGGAATCCTTTGCCCGAGACGCTCTGGAAGGCTTCCGTTCCTCATTGAGAAACGCGAACTGTTTGATATTGTTATGCGAAAACTTCATGGGAAAATCCATCCCGTCCTATTTGTTTACCCTGTCTGAAATCGTCCCGTTGGAAACCGCCGACGAACTTATAACATTAATCGTTCTTTGTTTTGCGCTACTCACATTCAGGGACATGTTTTCTTTTGAAAATTTGGCGGAACGCGCCTGAAATTGGCACTTAAACTATCATCGCGAATATTAGCGACTGGTTGGTCAGCCCGAATAAAATCAACCACCTCAAGAACAATACATTTTCAATACATTCCATTATCAACAATAAGTTCTATGGTTATCGTATAGTATCGTTGGATTATACTAACAGTTACGATACAGTTGTAAACAATAACATTTATGGTTTGTGTCTTATCCTTCATTCAAGGAGACTGTCATGTGTCGCATTGCTATGACCCTCCACTCTCTGTTGTATGGTTGTAACAATACACTGTATGGTACGGTTACAATGCAGTGTATTGTATTTACTTTGCACCTTCGCTATAGGCAATTTTCACCACCCGGCTTTATTCGCGACCGATGTAGTAGGTGTTTGCACGGCTCAAAACATCCGGCACAGCATCTCCGGGTCGTTTCGTACCTTCTTTAATGTGTGCCTGTGTATGTTGGTTGTTTATAAACGACTGGTTTCTAATAATAAAGCCGTTTGTCCGACTGTGTATGGCAGCTGGATGGATGGATGGTGCACGCGAAAATGCGCACGATTTTTGCCATTTTTTAGCTTGGCTGGCCACCGTACGCCGACTACGCCAACCAACGCCGAAACGCCGTGGGTGATGATTTCATGGGATTTTTTCCCTGCTACCTACTTTATTTTTATGAATGAAAAGGTGGAATCAAAAGGGGCTTTTCCGTTTGGTTTGTGAATGAAATACGGACGTGCGGGTTTTGCGCAGGAAGATTTGAAAAGTTGGCTGAGTTCGGCGATTTGCGTCGAATTTAGATGTTTGCATCAACAAGCTAATTGGAGAAAAGCAGAAAGTAAAAAATTGAAGTAAAGGCCTTTCCAAGAAGCTCGGAACAGATGCGTCTAGATGTATAAAAAGGTTTCTTTAAAAGCTACGCATATCTCTTGGGAAGATCTGAAAGGCTCCTTTCAAGAAATTCGAAAAGGCCCCTTCGGAAAAAAAATCAAAAAGGCTTATTCGAGAAGCCTTTTTTTAGATGGTCAGAAAAGCTTCGTTTCTTGAAGGCCGATGTTATTGCAGACTTTTGCTCTCGAAGATCTAGACAACTATGTTGTTGAAGTTCTGGAAAATTGTTGTTGTTAAAGGCATTTGCTTTCCAAGAGCTCCCGATAAGGCTTCTGCTCTCAATCAAAACAGACAGAGTAATGACGAACCTCTGTTAGTTCCCTCGTAAAACGTATTTATGTTGGGCTGTCATCAGTCAGATTGCCCACCGCGATAAGGTTCAAACTCCGTCTTATCTACGTACGCGTACTACAGTCGATCTTCAACCGCTCTAGCAACGAGATAAGGCCTTTATGATACAACGGCTACGTTCCGCAGTCGCTATAAATAAACCCATCAAACAACACTGATAAGCGTCCACGCGATGATAGTTCACTCGTGTCACGCCGATGACTTTAATACCTCGCAGACAATCAAAGTCTTCAATCGACCCTATTGACGTCCCGCAGTCTAACACTTCCCGTCCTTCCATCCCTGTTTTGCAGCTCCGCAAAGAGCAGGAACTCCAGAAGCAGGAGCTGTGGCACGCCTTCCAGGAGAAGAACAAGCAGCTGGAGCTGCAGCACCGCCAACAGCTGGAACACAAGTTTCAGGTAGTTTCCGTAAGTTTGCCCCGGCCGCGAAGCCCCTTGTATTGAATTGAATTTCGTTGCAACGTTGCAGGAACTGCGCGATCAGCGCCTAGCCGAGGAAGCCGCCCAGCAGCGGGAACGGCGCGAACGCGAAGCCATGAAGCGCAAGGAGAAGCAGGACTTCAGCGCCAACGCCAGCTCCGAGGTGAAGCAGAAGCTGCAGGTTTGTGTGGATCGGGATGTTCTAGGTTCCGTGGAGGTCTAATACGTCTCAATCTTTTCAGACCTTTCTCATCCAGAAGAAGCAAGCGGCGGCCTCCAACGGCATGAACTCGCCGTCGTTCTACCGAAATTTGTAAGATACTTCAGAACACCTTCGGGGATCCCTTGTGTGACCGTGTAACCTAACGATCGCTTTCGTTCCAGGGGCGTCGTGAAATCCTCGTCCGGTGAGTCGATCCCGGCCGGTGCCGTGGTGGCCAGCTCGCACCCATACAAGATACCTCCGCCGCCGCCCTCGTCGATGGCCAAGTACGACTCGGACTTTCCACTGCGGAAAACAGGTAAGGCAGCGTGGTTGTCAAGGATCCCCAAGGCTAGGCAGTGTTGCCAGCTTTACTGGGGATTCGCCGTTTGTCATTATTGTGTTATTTTTCACGTGGTTGGTGTGATGCTTGAACTGATTTGATTGATTGGTACTAATGGGGTGGGTTTCCCTTGGGGGGGGGGGGGGGGGGGGGGGAGATTATATAAGGGCTCGTAGATTCCAGAGGAGTTTGGAGAACTTACCGGAAGGTTGTACACTTAGTTGATTACAACAATTACATTCTACGGTGCTGCGTCCATGAATCTACAGAATCAAACTTGCAACAGGAAGTGATTATGTATCAAAGTTGCAGATCGTAAGTTCAATTTTATTTCATTCAAGCAAGGTCCTACCTTACCATTCAAGACTTCCCGGAGTCTAAGTTAGAGGTGTTGAATACCTAGCAATAGCTTAAAATATATCAGAACAAACTTCGTAGAGGTTCGAAGTGATGTAGAACTTTTCTGTATTGTGTACAATGTTAGACAAGACAAGTCGGACGCATTTCCAAAACGTTCTGGAATTCAGATCTTGATCATCTACACGCTCAATGATGATTTCATTGATGTTACTGGATGTCCATAGCGGGTTTTTATGTCATGCTGGACCTTTGCTGATCTTCTATTCTGGCAACAACCTCAATGCTCCTTCAGTAACGCTATTTCACGCTACACCACTCAAACGGTTTGACCAACATTGACTCCGCCCCCAGGTTGGTGGTTGAGTTGGTGCTGTGTTTGACCGTGTGTTATGCTGTTTGACGAACCGATTTGGCAGTTCGTCAAACCGATTTGACGGTTGACGGTTTGGTCGGCAAAAATCAAACCAGTTTGATTTTACTCAAACCAACGGTGGACGGAGCCAATGTTTGACGAACCGATCGTACCGTGTGTAGTGTTGTTGCACAAACATAGTGCGACTCCGAATGGGGGATGATGTTGGTGCAACCAAAGTGACATGTTGGTGCAACACGATTTGGCAGTTCGTCATACGGTTTCAGAAACATTCGCTGGTTCGACCAACCTGGGGGCGGTGGCAATGTTGGTCATTCGAGTTCCGCCATTGCGCGAAGATAACGTGCTTACCAAACGGAGCGTGAATAAAATCAGTTTTCGGAAATTTTGAACAAGTTATCGTAGTTTTTTCGTGAATTGTGAAAGGAAAAAGACTTTTGAGAATAAAAAACTAAAAAACCAGGGTGAAATCGAAAAAAAAACCAAGGAAATCAGAAAGTGAAAAATCAGCATCGCGAGAGCCGCCATTTTGGCCGGTCAACGAGAACATAACCCCAAAATGGACGGAGTGAAAAAACCACCGGACCCACCAGAGGAAACAGATGAAGACGTGAATATTACCGACTGGGCAGGAGCAGCAAGTCTATCGGCACAGCAAGCAGGACAATATCAACAGAGGAGGGAATACACGAACGTAGTGTACACAGAAGCGGACACGGGCCCATACCGAGTGTATTTCGAGCTACGGAACAACGATGGAGTACAAAGGATCAACAAGTTCGCGGTGGGATCCACGCTGCGAAAAAATGAAAAATTCAAGCAGTGCATAACGGACATGAAGCAAGTCGGACGAAATCGAATTATGGTCTTCATCAGCAGCTACACCAAAGCGAACGCGCTGGTGGAAGAAGTAAACAACAGCACAACGAGCAGCTACAAGGCATACGTACCACTACATCTGGTTAGCGTGACGGGAATAGTCGACGGCGTTCCAGCAGACATCAGCGAGGAAGAGATAATGGGTGATATCGCAAGTGACGTGCAAATCATCAGCGTAAGGCGTTTGCACCGCTGGGTGGACGGCAAAAAGATACCCGCGAACCGAATCAGTGTGAGATTCAGAGCGAATGTTCTACCCGATCGTATCCGCCTGTTCTGTTGCTGCAGCAGGGTAAGGCCTTTTGGACAAAAACTAACGGCATGTGGTAAGTGTCTCAGATTCAACCACCGCGAAGACAGATGCAAAGGAAATCGAAGATGTAGGAACTGTGCCGGTCAACACGACACGGCGGAAGAATTCCAGCATTGTCGAAATAAGCCGAAATGTGCGCACTGCAGATCAGAAGACCATACAATGCAGGACGAAAATTGCCCGGAGAAAATTCGACAAAAGAACATCAAACTGATGATGGCGAAAACAGCAATAACGTTTGCAGAAGCTAAGGAGTGTTTCCCGCTAAGGACCCACAACACCTATGCACCGCTGGAAGATCTCAACGATTTCCCAGTGCTAGGCGAATCGTATGCAGCAACCCAACATGGAGAGTCACTGAGACAGCAATGGCAGCGAACAAACCAAGAGCGAGAGAGGATCAAAGCAGCAGTCAAAACATACCCCGACCAACCGAAAAAGCAAACTAAACAAGGAGTCAAGAGAGCGCGGAAAGAGGAGACCCAAAAGGCAGGACCAACAAACGCAATGAAAGCAACGAACGAACGTGATCGAATACTGGCAGAGGAATCGAGCAGCACCAAGGACGGTGTCGCACTGAACAACCAAACCACCAGCGAGAAAGAGAAATGGGAGCACCTGATGCGAGAAGCGCGCAACCAAGCGGAGCAGACGGCTAGCCAAGCAGTAAAAACGACGATGATGACGTTCTACACTGACTTTCTTAGTCAGTTGGGAAACCAGGAGGAAATCAAGAGTAAGTTTAAGCAATGCACACAAAAATATTTTAACTTAGCGAATTCAGTAGTAGAATGCACAAACATTTCGAAATAAACCAACATTACAGGTTAGATACAGATAAACACAAATTTCTAGCTCAAATAGGTAAATCGTAGTATTCAATAACAAAATTCAAACCGTTAAAAGCTTTACAGTGTAACATACAAAGTTTAGAGAAACACAAGGCGGAATTACATAGAGTCCTCGTCGAAGGAAGCTATGAAATTGTTTTGCTATCCGAAACATGGACGAAAGGTGATTTGGAACAAAGTAACCGCTACAAAATCCCTCGATACCATTTCATCGCTCAATCCCGAAACGACAACTATGGAGGTGTTGGAATTATGCTACAAAACGAGTACAACTACCTGGCGATCACATTGCCGGCTACGTCAGATTGGACCCAAGTCTGTGGAATAAAGATATGCTCCCTAGACATCGTAGTAGTGTCGGTGTATATCAGTCCTGATATACCGGCGAATGCATTCGAAGATGATATCACCAAAATCGTTAGCAGTTTGGATGGGCACCGAAAAGTGATATTAGCAGGAGATGTGAACGCACATCACTACGCTTGGGGGAATGAAAAGTGCGACAGAAAGGGGAATATCCTAGCAGATATAATCAACAGTAGCAGGTTTCTGATAGCAAATGATGGATCCAGCACATTCGTTCCGATTCAGCTAAACAAAAAGGCCACTTCAATCGATATAACGTTATGCACGGCTGAACTTTTCGCGGATATCCAGTGGAAGGTTCTCGACTTCAGTGTAGGTTCTCATCACATGGCCATCGAGAGCAGTCTAAACTCCAATCAAATTGCAACAACGAAATACATATATAACAACTATAAAATCTGTGAGGCGATGACTAACCTCGATCCGATGGTAGTGAAAAGTGTAGAGGATTTGATACCAGCAGTTAAAAAAACCTGTAGAGCGAATAGGAAAACAGACAAATACGTTCCAAAACATTGGTGGACAGAAGAGGTAGAACAGGCCTGGGTAGAAAAAACTGAAGCAAGAAGACAGTTCAATAGAGTATCTAGTCAATGCAACCTAATAGAATTCAAGAAAAAGGCAGCCATCTTTCAGAGACTGAAGAGAGAGGAGAGTAGGAAAAAGCTAGAGGAGTTTCCGAAGGAAGTTAATCCATTTTCTAGTTCGAAAGAGCTGTGGGGAAAGATAGGAAGATTGACAGGCAAACGATGTAGAAGAAAGGAAAACAACGTGATGTATGACAACAAAGAGGCTGCCGAGGCTTTCCTAGATGAACACTTCGGCAAACACGACCCGCAACCGTGGACGGAACCAGTGATACGATCTACAGGAGATGTAATAGACAAAAATAAGTGGGATAGCATACTGGCGAAGAAATCCAAACCATCAGCCCCGGGAGAGGATCGCATTTCGTATGAAATGTTAAGGAAACTAAACCCGCAAGTTGTCGAAAATCTGTTGATGGACCTAAACAGAATGTGGAGGAGAGGATTCCCGGAAGATGCGCTGCGATCTATTCGGATTGTGGCGATTCCGAAACCCGGTCGAGACCAAACAACCCCATCAGGAAAGCGCCCAATCAGTCTAGTACCCACGATAACAAAGGTAGTGAATACAGCAGTCTTAGAGCGACTCCAAACAGTCATTGATGAGAGGAACATTCTACCACCAACATCCTTCGGTTTCAGGAAAGGACTCTCTACAAACACATGTTTAGAATTTATTGTCAACGAAGTAAAAAACTTAAAGCGGCAGAAAATGAAGGTTGCGTTGATCTGCGTCGATCTGAGCAACGCTTTCAACGCGGTCAAGCCTGACATCCTCAACGACACCTTGGTAGAACTGAGAATTCCAGATGAAATAATTTTGTGGATAGCTGGTTTTCTACAAAACCGAAGGTTGAGTCTTCAAATTCGTGGAGCGACCATTACAAGGACAATCAACAGTGGACTACCCCAAGGCGACATTCTGTCCCCAACGCTATTCAATCTCTATACGCGGAAGCTACACGACATTGGAGTTGGCGACGACGTCATACTGGTCCAGTATGCCGACGATTTCGGCATCCTGGTAAAAGGTAAATCGTTAGAGCAACTGAATCTCACAGCACAGAACTACATGGACAAGTTCATCGAGGCTGCAGAAAACCTGAACTTTAGGATAAACGCAGAGAAGACAAAAGGATTACTCTTCCATAACAGTGACAACAAACTGACGGTGAAAATCAATGGAACGCAAGTAGAAACAGTAAGAGTACATCGGCATCTCGGAGTCCAGATCGACAGTTTCTTAAGCTTTGGAGCCAACACCAGAGAGGTAGCAAGAAAGGTGACAGACCGTCTCAACATGCTGAAGGTTATAAGTGGGATTAAAACGGGATCGCATCCTCAAACTATGGCTAACATCTATAAAGCTCTAATAAGAAGTGTTCTAGAGTATGGATGCACAGTGCAGAACAACGCCAGTGCCACGAATAAAAGGAAGTTAGAAGTAGCGAATAACCAGTGTTTAAGAAAAGTGACTGGTTGCACGAAAAGCACGCCGCTCAACGCTCTAACCGCATTAGCTGGGCAATATCCATTGCATCTCAGGCAAGAACACGTCGCCAACAAACAAATCGCCCGATCTTTTAGCAGAAACAACGTGGTGGCCACTCAGCTTCGAGAATTAGAGATACCGGATGATTTGAATTTGGAGAAATACAGCTATCTGGAGAAAATGTACATCAGGAACAAAAACATCTTCGACGATATCATGCCAGTTGTGAAACTGCATGCAACAACTGTGGAAGTTCATCCTTATTTGGAAGGATTGGACACAGCTAAAAAAGAGACGAATCCGTTCAAAATGAAACAGTTAGTGCTTTTTACGATGAACAACAAATATCGAGGAAGAAGGAGAATTTTCACGGATGCGTCCAAAGAAGGAGAAAGATGCGGAGTTGGAATATACTTAGAAAGCTGCAAAAGAAGACACTACTATAGACTGGAACAGGAATCGAGCATCACGGCGGCGGAAATGACGGCGATCAAAGTGGCTATTTCCTTCGTCGAGCAGATGGAGTTACACAACTGCGTGATATACACAGACTCAAAATCAGCGTGCATGATTCTGGAGGATTCGATGGACGAGAAGGCCGGCTCAACAATCGTTGCGGAGATACTGAGGATAGCTCATCGTTTCGGAACAGCAATCCAGTGGATCCCGAGCCACGTGGAGGTTGAAGGCAACGAGATAGCGGATAAGCTGGCAAAACTGGGACTGTCCGACATAGCACCAATCTACGGTAATAGATTATGCTTGAATGATGCGCTGCATCGATTCAGAATACAAACCCAGGACAACGCCAACCGATGGTATCAGGACTACTCCATGGAAAAGGGTAAACGCTTCAGCGAGATTTTTCCTGTATTTTCGACCGAGCCGTGGTACTACAAAGTCCAGATGGAAGGTCGAGATGTCCGCCTGACAAACCGTCTGATGACTGGCCACGACTTTTCAAAGTACTGGCTGGCAAAGATGAAGATAGCAGAAGACGAGGACTGCGATATGTGCGAAGTTCCCGAGACGTCAGAGCACATCATTGTTCACTGTCCGAAGCACGGTTTCCTACGATTAAAGTTTCAATTTGAGCAAAAATATCTGAGCCTTACTGACCTGTACAAATCGAAATGCATTGAGACATACCAAGAAGTAACTGAATTTGTAAAACAAGCTAAGTTAAAACTGTAAACAAAACTCTAAACTGCAAGAATGCAAAACTGCAACTGGAAACGGCTAGTCGTCACTCCCATACAACGTCGGAATCGATGAGTTTCTGGCCATATAGTCAAAGTCACTGGGCCAAAATCGCTGAAACTGTCAGCTGACAGTTTCAAACAGAGTAAAGAAGAAGAAGAAGAAGGCAATGTTGGTCAAACCGTTTGACTGGTGTGTAGGGTGCCTAAGAGTACTGTTGTAATATGACATTGACGATGAATCCAACATGAGTCATATCGCTAAACATGCACCACCAATACAACCACTTCAAGCCGTGCTATCAATGTTTAAGTTGTTTGCCACTCTATAGAATTACGTTTAACCAGTAACCAATAACACTAACTAAACTATCTCGCATGCTCGCGTGCCCGCTTGCTGCCGTTTTTGCCGCCCTGGTTTTTTCTCTCTATCTCTTCTGTCTTCTGCCGCCGCGCCCGCCTTCTGGACCTCCGGAACGAGCAGCCTCCGAGTCGAATCTGCTGAAGATCCGCATCAAGCAACGGGTAATCGAGAAACGTGCCATGACAGGACCGCTGGCAGCCGCCCGCCGCCAGGAACGCCTCCAGCAAGCCGCCCAACGACGGATGCAGCAGAAGCAAGCCCAGCTGTCCGGAAACCATCCGCCCGGTCATCCACACCTGGCGGCACTGGGCGCTCAACATCCCGCAAGTAGGTATCCTCCGCGATCTATCCGTTAGGTTACGAATTGGTTACGATTCCCATTACAACACGTACACACAGACATAATCCAAGATATTTTTGCCTGCTCGATTGTGTGAGTGTGTTTTGGCATGTGATTAACCAGAAGCGCGTAGCACTCGAACCACCAGAAATCCGCGTCCGCTAATCAATTGCAGACTAATACGAACGCACGACCTGTGGCGCCATCTGTTTGTGAACCACGCCCAACCCTAACTTCCCTCTTTCGCCAACAGATTGTGCTAGTGGAACGCCTGATTCCGGGCCGAACTCGCCACCTGCCCTCGGTAGCCGGGGGTCCCCATCGAACGCACCCATTCAGGAAGAGAATGAAGACCCACAGTACGGCCCTGGCGGCCGTTCCAGCATAAACGACTTGTCGCTGTTCAGCTCACCCTCGATGCCGAACATTTCGCTCGGCAGGCCGCACCTAGCCGATGCGCACCCTGCCAATCATATTGTTATTTCCCCACAGTCTATGGTACCGCTGAGACCTCATCAGTTGGTGGCCGCCGGTCAGCCACCTCCCATGCCCCATCATCCGGCGTCGTACGTGGGCCACCAGGCGATGTTGGACCATCTCACGGAGCAGCAGCTGCAGGCAGCTGCTGTGGCAGCCGCCGCCGCCTCTGGTCTTTCGATAAACCCAACGCACCTCGGTGGAATTCACGCTGGCGTTCCTCCGGTCTATGGTCATCCCATTACCGATGCCCAGGTGGCACAAGCCCGTTTGCACAAACAAGGCCATCGGCCGCTCGGTCGTACCCAGTCCGCACCTCTTCCTCTCGGTCATCCCATGCTGACTGGCACCGGCAGCGGCGTCGTCAACATCGGACAAACACACTACGAGAACAGTGATGTAAGTATGGACACTCCCTGCTCCTAAACTATCACTCACCACACTCTCCTCTTCGCAGGCCGAACGCCAAGCGTACGAGCAGCACCTGCTCATGAAGCAGAAAATCCGCCAGACGGCGCTCAACCGAGCCAACTGCGTCCGGGAACCTCAACTCAAGGAGGAAGTCGAATCCGGCGAGGTGATCGACCTCACGGACAAGAAGCAACCGCCGAAGACTACGGTCATCACCTCGAACAGCAGTGTCATCAAGAGCACCTCGCACACCACCTTGCTAAGGGATCCGGCGGAAACCCTCCAGCAGCAGCAGCACGTTGAGTTCCTCCAGGCCCAGGCTCTGATGCGACACTCGATGCAGATGAGCATGATGGAAGATCCGTACAACCGGTCGCTGTTGCGGCCTCTCTCCCGAACCTCATCGTCTCCGCTGGTCCACTTGGGAACGCCTGCCAGCAGTAATCACCCGGTAGCCCTGTCGGATACCGGTCAAGACGACATTCCTCCACCTGTCAACCTCACCATGCAGAACCGGAGCCGCTCAATGCTCAGCTATACCAACGAGGGACTGGCCAGTCCCGGACCACTTCAGTTGACCACCTCTTCCTCGGCGTCGGCCATCCCGCTCCGGTTAGTCCATCAAACAGGCAAACCCACCACGGGACTTGCCTTCGATAGCCTCATGTTGAAGCACACCTGCGTCTGCGGAGACAACGCCGCCCACCCGGAACACAGCGGCCGGCTCCAAAGCATCTGGGCTAGGCTGATGGAGACGGGTCTTGCGGCGCGTTGCGATAAGCTCCGCTCCCGAAAGGCCACCCAGGAAGAACTGCAGTCCGTGCACTCGGAAGCGCATTCCCTTCTCTTCGGAACGAATCAGATCAACCGCCAGAAGATGGACGCCAGCGGGGTCAGTTTCGTCCGGTTGGGATGTGGCGGCGTCGGAGTCGACCTGGACACCACCTGGAACGAACACCACACGGCGGCCGCTGCCCGGATGGCCGCCGGCTGTGTCATAGACCTTTCCTACAAGGCCGCCAAAGGAGAAATCCGGAACGGATTCGCCGTGGTTCGACCGCCGGGTCACCACGCGGAACCGAACGCCGCCATGGGCTTCTGCTTCTTCAACTCGATAGCCATCGCGGCCAAACTGCTCCGGCAGCGCCTTGCATCGGAAATCCAACGGGTACTGGTCGTCGATTGGGACGTCCACCACGGCAACGGAACGCAGCAGGTATTCTACGACGATCCGAGCGTCCTCTACCTGTCCATCCATCGCCACGACGATGGAAACTTCTTCCCGGGAACGGGTGGCCCCACCGAGTGCGGAGCCGGCCCCGGCCTTGGGTTCAACGTCAACATTGCCTGGTCCGGAGGGCTGAATCCACCGCTGGGCGATGCCGAGTACCTGGCCGCCTTCCGAACCATTGTGATGCCGATCGCGCGGGACTTCCAACCGGATATCGTGTTGGTATCGGCCGGATTCGACGCCGCGCTCGGACATCCGGCACCGCTCGGAGGCTACATGGTGTCGCCGGCGTGCTTCGGCTACCTGACGCGGGAACTGATGAAGCTGGCCGACGGGAAAGTAAGTCCCATCATCCAGAAAACTTCAAACTTTCCAACATCTGTTTTTCCTATTAATTTAGGTCATCTTGGCGCTGGAGGGCGGTTACGATCTGCCGGCGATCTGCGACTCCGCTCAGGAATGCGTCCGAGCGCTGTTGGGAGACGAGCTGGCGCCGATTGCGGCGTCGGAACTTTCCCGACCGCCGTGTCAGACGGCAATCGAGACGCTGCAGAAGACGATAGCCATCCAGATGACGCACTGGCCGTGTGTGAAACGGTTGGCCCATACCGTGAGCTTTTCGGCGATGCAGGCTGTGAGTGGTGGCGCTGGCGGTGGCGGTCCCGATCGGGAAGAATCGGACACGGTGACGGCCATGGCGGGGCTGTCGATGCAGCCGCCCAATAGGTGAGTGTGCGAGAGTGAACGTAAAAATCCTAGAATAAGAAGCTAGAGATGGATTCCTGGGAGGAATCTCTCCAGATTCCTGGGAGGAATCTCCGGATTCCTAGGAGGAATCTCTCCAGTTTTCCTGAGACGAATCTCTCCAAATCTCGTTACAGGAATCTCTCCAGATTTGCTGAGAGGAATCTGTCCAGATTACTAGGAAGAATCTCTCCAGCTTCCTGGGAGAAATCTCTCCAGATTCCTGAGAGGAATATTTCCGGATTCCTGAGAGGAATCTCTCCAGATTACTGAGAGGAATCTCTCCAGATTACTGAGAGGAATCTCTCCAGATTCCTGAGAGGAATCTCTCCAGATTCCTGGAAGGAATCTCTTCAGATTCCTGGGAGGAATCTCTCCAGATTCCTGGGAGGAATCTCTCCAGATTCCTGGGAGGAATCTCTCCGGAATCCTGGAAGGAATCTAAACGAATTCCTGGGAGGAATCTCCAGATTCCTGGGAGCAATCTCTCGATTCCTGGGACGAATCTCTCCAGAATCCTGGAAGGAATCTCTCCGGATTCCCGGGAGGAATCTTTCCGGATTCCCGGGAGGAATCTTTCCGGATTCCCGGGAGGTCTATACGGATTTTCTTTTCGGGAGGATTCTATCCGGTTTTTGGGAAGGACTCTCTGGGAATTCCTGGGATGAATCTCTCAGGATTTCCGGAAGAAATCTTCCCAGAGTCCTGTGCAAAGTCTCTCCAGATTCCTGGAAGGAATCTCTCCGGATTCCTGGAAGGAATCTCTCCAGATTTCTTGAAGAAATCTCTCCAGATTCCTGGAAGGAATCTCTTCAGGTTCCTGGAAGGAATCTCTCCAGTTTTCTGGGAAGAATCCCTTAGGTTTTCTGGAAGGAATCTCTCCGGATTCCAGGAAGGAATCTCTCCGGATTCATGGAAGGAATCTCTCCGGATTCCTGGAAGGAATCTCTCCGGATTCCTGGAAAGAATCTCTCCGGATTCCTGGAAGGAATCTCTCCGGATGCCTGGAAGGAATCTCTCCGGATTCCTGGAAGGAATCTCTCTAGATTCCTGGGAAGAATCTCTCCGGATTCCTGGGAGGAATCTTTCCGGATTCCTGGGAGGAATCTTTCCGGATTTCTGGGAGGAATCTCTCCGGATTCCTGGGAGGCATCTCTCCGGATTCCTGAAAGGAATCTCTCCGGATTCCTGGGAAGAATCTCCCCGGATTCCTGGGAGGAATCTCTCCGGATTCCTGGGAAGAATCTCCGGACTCCTGGGAGGAATCTCCGGGTTCCTGGGAGGAATCTTCGGATTCCTGGGAGGAATCTCTCCGGATTCTTGGGAGGAATCTCTCCGGATTCCTGGGAGGAATCTCTCCGGATTCCTGGGAGGAATCTCTCCGGATTCCTGGGAGGAATCTCTCCGGATTCCTGGGAGGAATCTCTCCGGATTCCTGGGAGGAATCTCTCCGGATTCCTGGGAGGAATCTCTCCGGATTCCTGGGAGGAATCTCTCCGGATTCCTGGGAGGAATCTCTCCGGATTCCTGGGAGGAATCTCTCCGGATTCCTGGGAGGAATCTCTCCGGATTCCTGGGAGAAATCTCTCCGGATTCCTGGAAGGAATCTCTCCGGATTCCTGGAAGGAATCTCTCCGGATTCCTGGAAGGAATCTCTCCGGATTCCTGGAAGGAATCTTTCCGGATTCCTGGAAGGAATCTCTCCGGATTCCTGGAAGGAATCTCTCCGGATTCCTGGAAGGAATCTCTCCGGATTCCTGGAAGGAATCTCTCCGGATTCCTGGAAGGAATCTCTCCGGATTCCTGGAAGGAATCTCTCCGGATTCCTGGAAGGAATCTCTCCGGATTCCTGGAAGGAATCTCTCCGGATTCCTGGAAGGAATCTCTCCGGATTCCTGGAAGGAATCTCTCCGGATTCCTGGAAGGAATCTCTCCGGATTCCTGGAAGGAATCTCTCCGGATTCCTGGAAGGAATCTCTCCGGATTCCTGGAAGGAATCTCTCCGGATTCCTGGAAAGAATCTCTCCGGATTCCTGGAAGGAATCTCTCCGGATTCCTGGAAGGAATCTCTCCGGATTCCTGGAAGGAATCTCTCCGGATTCCTGGAAGGAATCTCTCCGGATTCCTGGAAGGAATCTCTCCGGATTCCTGGAAGGAATCTCTCCGGATTCCTGGAAGGAATCTCTCCGGATTCCTGGAAGGAATCTCTCCGGATTCCTGGAAGGAATCTCTCCGGATTCCTGGAAGGAATCTCTCCGGATTCCTGGAAGGAATCTCTCCGGATTCCTGGAAGGAATCTCTCCGGATTCCTGGAAGGAATCTCTCCGGATTCCTGGAAGGAATCTCTCCGGATTCCTGGAAGGAATCTCTCCGGATTCCTGGAAGGAATCTCTCCGGATTCCTGGAAGGAATCTCTCCGGATTCCTGGATGGAATCTCTCCGGATTCTTGGAAGGAATCTCTCCGGATTCCTGGAAGAAATCTCCGGATTCCTGAAAGGAATCTCTCCGGATTCCTGGAAGGAATCTCTCCGGATTCCTGGAAGGAATCTCTCCCGATTCCTGGAAGGAATCTCTCCGGATTGTAGGGATTGAGAGGGGTACTGAGAAAATAAGCTACTGGGCATATACCATTGGCAGCGGTGAAGCACCGTCGGCAAAACAAAGCAAACGACGAGCACAGAAAGAAACGTCAGTCTTGTAAAGTATTTTGCGCGTGCAGCTTGTTTGGCGAGTGCGGTGCTGCTTGATTCCGATGCACATCGACGGAATTGGAGTTTGGCCCGCCATAAAGTACCGGAAGATTGGTTCCGGACACGACACGGATTCCTCGAAGGAATCTCTCCGGATTCCTGGAAGGAATCTCTCCGGATTTCTGGAAGAAATATCTCCGGATTCCTGGAAGGAATCTATCCGGATTCCTGGAAGGAATCTCTCCGGATTCCTGGAAGGAATCTCTCCGGATTCCTGGAAGGAATCTCTCCGGATTCCTGGAAGGAATCTCTCCGGATTCCTGGAAGGAATCTCTCCGGATTCCTGGAAGGAATCTCTCCGGATTCCTGGAAGGAATCTCTCCGGATTCCTGAGAGGAATCTCTCCAGATTCCTGAGAGGAATGTCTCCAGATTCCTGAGAGGAATCTCTCCAGATTCCTGAGAGGAATCTCTCCAGATTCCTGAGAGGAATCTCTCCAGATTCCTGAGAGGAATCTCTCCAGATTCCTGAGAGGAATCTCTCCAGATTCCTGAGAGGAATCTCTCCAGATTCCTGAGAGGAATCTCTCCAGATTCCTGAGAGGAATCTCTCCGGATTCCTGAGAGGAATCTCTGCTGATTCCTGAGAGCTATCTCTCCAGATTCCTGAGAGGAATCTCTCCAGATTCCTGAGAGGAATCTCTCCAGATTTCTGAGAGGAATCTCTCCAGATTCCTGAGAGGAATCTCTCCAGATTCCTGAGAGGAATCTCTCCAGATTCCTGAGAGGATTCTCTCCAGATTCCTGAGAGGAATCACTCCAGATTCCTGAGAGGAATGTCTTTAAATTCCTGAGAGGAATCTCTCCAGATTTCTGAGAGGAATCTCTCCAGATTTCTGAGAGGAATCTCTCCAGCTTCCTGAGAGGAATCTCTCCAGCTTCCTGAGATGAATCTCTCCAGATTCCTGAGAGGAATCTCTCCAGATTCCTGAGAGGAATCTCTCCAGATTCCTGAGAGGAATCTCTCCAGATTCCTGAGAGGAATCTCTCCAGATTCCTGAGAGGAATCTCTTCAGATTTCTGAGAGGAATCTCTCCAGATTCCTGAGAGGAATCTCTCCAGATTCCTGAAAGGAATCTCTCCAGATTCCTGAGAGGATTTTTTTCCGATTCCTGAGAGGAATCTCTTCCGTTTCCTCAGAGGAATCTCTCCAGATTTCTGAGAGGAAACTCTCCAGATTCTTGAGAGGAATCTCTTCAGATCCTGAGAGGAATCTCTCCAGTTTCCTGAGAGGAATCTCTCCCGATTCCTGAGAGGAATCTCTCCAGATTTCTGAGAGGAATCTCTCTAGATTCCTGAGAGGAATCTCTCCAGATTCCTGAGACGAATCTCTCCAGATTCCTGAGAGGAATCTCTTCAGATTCCTGAGAGGAATCTCTTCAGATTTCTGAGAGGAATCTCTCCAGATTTCTGAGAGGATACTCTCCAGATTCTTGAGAGGAATCTCTTCAGATCCTGAGAGGAATCTCTCCAGATTCCTGAGAGGAATCTCTTCAGATTCCTGAAAGGAATCTCTCCAGATTCCTGAGAGGAATCTTTTCAGATTTCTGAGAGGAATCTCTCCAGATTCCTGAGAGGAATCTCTCCAGATTCCTGAAAGGAATCTCTCCAGATTCCTGAAAGGAATCTCTCCAGATTCCTGAAAGGAATCTCTCCAGATTCCTGAGAGGAATCTCTTCCGTTTCCTGAGAGGAATCTCTTCAGATTTCTGAGAGGAATCTCTCTAGATTCCTGAGAGGAATCTCTCCAGATTCCTGAGAGGAATCTCTCCAGATTCCTGAGAGGAATCTCTCCAGATTCCTGAGAGGAATCTCTCCAGATTCCTGAGAGGAATCTCTCCAGATTCCTGAGAGGAATCTCTTCAGATTCCTGAGAGGAATCTCTTCAGATTCCTGAGAGGAATCTCTCCAGATTCCTGAGAGGAATCTCTCCAGATTCCTTAAAGGAATCTCTCCAGATTCCTGAGAAGAATCTCTTGCGATTCCTGAGAGGAATCTCTTCCGTTTCCTGAGAGGAATCTCTCCAGATTTCTGAGAGGATACTCTCCAGATTCTTGAGAGGAATCTCTTCAGATCCTGAGAGGAATCTCTCCAGATTTCTGAGAGGAATCTCTTCAGATTTCTGAGAGGAATCTCTCCAGATTCCTGAGAGGAATCTCTCCAGATTTCTGAGAGGAATCTCTCCAGATTTCTGAGAGGAATCTCTCCAGATTCCTGAGAGGAATCTCTCCAGATTCCTGAGAGGAATCTCTCCAGATTCCTGAGAGGAATCTCTCCAGATTCCTGAGAGGAATCTCTCCAGATTCCTGAGAGGAATCTCTCAAGATTCCTGAGAGGAATCTCTCCCGATTCCTGAGAGGAATCTCTCCCGATTCCTGAGAGGAATCTCTCCCGATTCCTGAGAGGAATCTCTCCCGATTCCTGAGAGGAATCTCTCCCGATTCCTGAGAGGAATCTCTCCAGATTTCTGAGAGGAAACTCTCCAGATTCCTGAGAGGAATCTCTTCATATCCTGAGAGGAATCTCTCCAGTTTCCTGAGAGGAATCTCTCCAGATTCCTGAGAGGAATCTCTCTCGATTCCTTGGAGGAATCTCCCCAGATTCCTGAGAGGAATCTCTCCAGATTTCTGAGAGGAATCTCTTCAGATTCCTGAGAGCAATCTCTCCAGATTCCTGAGAGGAATCTCTCCAGATTCCTGAGAGGAATCTCTCCAGATTCCTGAGAGGAATCTCTCCAGATTCCTGAGAGGAATCTCTCCAGATTCCTGAGAGGAATCTCTCCAGATTCCTGAGAGGAATCTCTCCAGATACCTGAGAGGAATCTCTCCAGATTCCTGAGAGGAATCTCTCCAGATTCCTTAGAGGAATCTCTCCAGATGCCTTAGAGGAATCTCTCCAGATTCCTGAGAGGAATCTCTCCAGATTCCTGAGAGGAATCTCTTCAGATTCCTGCGAGGAATCTCTTCCGATTCCTGAGAGGAATCTCTTCCGATTCCTGAGAGGAATCTCTTCCGATTCCTGAGAGGAATCTCTCCAGATTTCTGAGAGGAAACTCTTCAGATTCTTGAAAGGAATCTCTTCAGATTCTTGAGAGGAATCTCTCCAGATTCCTGAGAGGAATCTCTCCCGATTCCTGAGAGGAATCTCTCCCGATTCCTGAGAGGAATCTCTCCCGATTCCTGAGAGGAATCTCTCCCGATTCCTGAGAGGAATCTCTCCCGATTCCTGAGAGGAATCTCTCCAGATTCCTGAGAGGAATCTCTCTAGATTCCTGAGAGGTATCTCTCTAGATTCCTGAGAGGAATCTCTCTAGATTCCTGAGAGGAATCTCTCTAGATTCCTGAGAGGAATCTCTCTAGATTCCTGAGAGGAATCTCTCCAGATTTTTGAGAGGAATCTTCCCAGATTCCTGAGAGGACTTTTTCCAGATTCCTGAGAGAAATCTCTTCAGATTTCTGAGAGGAATCTCTCCAGATTCCTGAGAGGAATCTCTCCAGATTCCTGAGAGGAATCTCTCCAGATTCCTGAGAGGAATCTCTCCAGATTCCTGAGAGGAATCTCTCCAGATTCCTGAGAGGAATCTCTCCAGATTTCTGAGAGGAATCTCTTCCGATTCCTGAGAGGAATCTCTTCCGATTCCTTAGAGGAATCTCTCCAGATTCCTGAGAGGAATCTCTCCAATTCACACTGGATCTAACAAAAAATTGTTTTTATTCATACTTTGCAGAACATCCGACATCTCCCGGGAGGACTCTGAGGAACCGATGGATCAGGACGAATCGAAGTAAGTTTGTGCTGCCGCTTGTGCGAACCGCCGGACAGATTCTTGTTTTTCTTTGAATCGCCACGGGAGGCCGTATTTTTGGAGCCACTTCGGACAGGACCGGTGGTGGCCGACGCAGAAGTCTTCCTGCGCGTGAAAGAGAGGCAGATGGTGGGAGAGAGAGAGAGAGTTTAGGAACGTCACTGAACAATTTCGAGCCATGTTAGCCCCCGCGGGGAAAGTTTGTAGTTAGAGGAAATCTATTTACGAAATGGATATTTTTGGACAGTCAGTGAGCTTAGGATAACGGAACTAAATTTACACACACACAGAGACAAACACTCAGTGGAGGCACGGATGAAAGAACGAGAGATGCATACGGACAGAAACGGGCTAGAGATGTTCTATTTTTGCGGCCGGAAGGGTTGCCAGGTGCGACGCTCAGGTAGGATATCAAATTGACGAAGTGAACATGAATAGCATTCAGATATAGCTAGGAATTTGAAAAGTTTGAATCAGGGAATGGTTTTGTGTGAGCGTGGCGGAAATCGAAATCAATCATGTCGTACTAAAACGGTTTTCGTGCGTTTCACGCCCTCTCGAGGATGAAGTTTGTGATCATTTGTGCAACGTTTCGATTGAGTTGAGTTTAGAGTGTGCCGACTTTGACAGATCGTGTGCCGTGCACTGGACAAAAACGGCACTTCGTTTTTGATGGAATTTTCGACTAACATTTTTTTAGTACAATCGACCTTGCTGTGCATCCACGAGTCGATCTGAATTTTTAGTTTTGGGCACATCTGTTAAACTGTTACAGGTAGATGATAGATGGATGTAGGACACACAAACAGAATATTCCCGTTTTTTGTTCATCGTTCATTGTTGGCTGTTGTTATAAAATAGTAGATTTAAACCCCCTCATGAGAGCAACAGTGTACCGTTCCGCTAAACTTCACTATATAAATGTGTAAATGATGGATATAGGTGAAAACGATGTGCAAAATATCCACCACAGAGAGTAACAATTCATATTTGTATAAGAATCAAATCAGATATGCAATGCTAAGCAAGAGCAGTACGTTTGTTTTACAAAATGCAACAAAGTGGTAATTACAAAGTAATTTTTACAAACAAAATCGTGATTCTGCCTCTCCCTGGGAGCAGTTTTCTTTTATACTCGTACTAAACACTAATTTTTGTGCATATTTTTACGAACTTTTCCACACTTTAACGAAAGTTACCCCGTTGATGAGTACTAAATATTAAAATCCTTCCATAACCAACAACATAACCTTAAACGAGCTAGGTCTAAAGGCTACTTCACCGTCGCAAGCGTATATCGATCTCTTCAGCAAGCTTCCCCTTGCGAAAAGAGGACGTTTTAAAAACGAAATTTTTGCTCAACCTTTAACAGCACACACACACATTCACTCACCCTCACACCGTAACAAAATGGCTTGATCCGCCCCCCTCTCGTTGTACTAAATCAAGGTAGAGTAGAGCGTCCGCGCCCACTCTGGCACAAACGTTTAAACCAAAACCAAATAAAAACATGACTGCTGCCATCAAACAATAACCTTTGAAACCTTTAACAGAGAACAAAGAAAACAAAATCACTAACGGAATAAGGGACAATTAACGGAGAAGCGCAGAAACCGAGAACCGCGAAGGCATCTTTTAACGGGAAGGGAGTTAGCAAAATGGCGCTAGGAAGCGAAATATTTATAGTCAATATTGAAAGAATTTTTGAAACAAAAAAAAAAGTTTATCTTTAATAAGTGTTGAGTGACCTTAATGTATACCAACGAAGAAAACAAAAAAAAACTAGAATCACATATACAGATATAAGAGAGCTAAAAAGTGAGGCGAGAATTTATGCTAAAATCAATCTATTTAAAAATACACACATACAAACACATTGAAATGCTTTCCGAGCGACTGTTTGAACGTTACACTCAGCTACCGTTTCTTCAAGCTGCGAAACGCTGCGTATATTTATCGAGCTGAACACACATACGTTCACACATACACACTCACAGACACTCACCACCATTGTTGGGCACAACCCTGACATTTGTCACCTCGTTTTTGTTTTTATTTTTGGACAAACCCACAACAGTTGCTGTTTACCTTTTCTGTGTCCTTTTTGACGGGTTCAAAGTACATAGAGTTGTACTGAAAAGCGCCAACTCAATCAACGCGTTACTAAAATCAACTCACTCACACACAGACACATTTTTTTACGGCGAACGGGTTCGAATCCCATACAGCGTAATCATGACGCGTCATACTTTTGTGTACTAAAAACAAAGCGATCAACGATCGAATCTAGTTTGTAGTTTGGAACGGTGTTTCTCCCCTGCCTCCCCTTCCACGATTCAAGTGCTGGCCACTTATGCGTTTCGTTCTGTGGGATGTTTAATCAATCGTTGATCAATCTCTACTCTGGGTAAACGTTTTCCTTCTGATTATTGTTTCCCCCCTCTAAAATACGTATATACATGTTCTATAGTGGGTAGCGCTGGCACCGAGAGTGAGTTTTGTACTAAACCGTTGAAAACTTACTGATGGGTGTGAGATGTGATATTGTTTTTATTTTAGACCAAGCATTGGTGCATTTGTTACAGTCATATTTTTACGGAAACCTCACTCCTTTCTTTGTAGACGCTTTTCGTTGTCTTGTACAACCTTGAGTCCGCCCCCTCCCCAATTCGGTTTCTTAGTGGGGACTTGGTGGCTTTAGAACTCACTTTAGAACACACACAGAGACACAAACACATGAATGAAACAAACCGCCAAAATGGTGGAACATTTGGAAAAAAATGATAACGAATCAATACGCTTTTGTTGTACTAAACAAACAAGTAAGAGTTAAATTTAACGCAGAGAAATCTAGGAAAATGTAAACAAATCACCTCAACAAGAAAAGGAAACTCATATTTAACTGAACAGAGATAAAAAGTGGTTTAGAAAACAAACAAAAAAAAAACGCGAAAAGAAACTGAGCCAACGTTAAAATAAAACATTCCTCTTTTAAAGAAAGAAAAGTAATTTATATTTAAACGAGAAAAAAATGAATTAGCAAGTACGTTACGTGGTAAGAAATGAACCGATTTGTGTTGTGTGGACAAACACACAAATACAAAAACACAAACACACAAACCCACACACACACATTTAACGAATGATTCTATGTTTAGTTCTAAGAGCCGCCGTCGAGAGACGGCGCTCGCGTTTGTAAATAATTTAAATTAATCACAACAAATCGAACTGGTTTCCTTGTACTAAAAACAGATCCTTCAACTATATATGTTAAGAGAGCGGATTATGTTATCTAAATGTATGGCTATCGCTAGGTTTAAAACTAAATGGTACTATCCCCGCCACAATCTTCCCCAGAAAAAAATCTGTTTCCCGCGATGGATGGGCTAAAAAAACAAACAAACGGGAAAAAGAATCGTTTGATTTTTTATAAAACTGTTGCTGTTTTGTTTCTTTGTACTAAAGCGCCAGAGAGTTTAAATTTCGTTTTTCCTTTTATACCTCTATTTGTTTCTGTTTTTGTTTACTCTCTTTTACACGACCCGGGACAGACAAATCCACATTGTTTTCAATCAACCACTAAAATAGCTAGTTCAATTTACATTGCAAATCAAAGAATGAAAAGGCGAACAGAACAGAACCGGAAGTGCAAAACTTGGAAAAACATTGTGAGTCATTGTCTAGAGAGATTATATTTAGCGAAAAAACAGAATTTGAAAAACAACACAACATGCCCCCCTTTTTAGGTAGGATAAGAAAAGGTGTAGAACAGTTAAAAAACCAGAGAGCGGATCTATTTGTGAGCGTAAAGCCCGAACTAATCAACGAGATTCATTTTGAAAATGAAGAGTTTTTAAATGTTGCCCCTTCTTTGGGTTTCCTTTTTCCAACGTGTGGTCTTTGTTTCTTTCCGGACCGACTCTCCGCTCGGTTAGTACACAAGTTGTACTAAATTGTTTGGAATTGAGCGGCATTGAGTCATATGGAAGAAGTGCAAACCACTCGACAACACAAATCTTAACATAGAAGACAAAGTCTCAACAAACAAAGTTTATTTTGATTGAATGTTTTTTCGGAGCTAACACACGGAAAGTAGTTAAACGGGCCACAAATCTTTATTCGCCATGATGATGATGTTTTTGGTGTGACAGAAACGGGAAAGAATGGTACAGAAAACAAAGCAAAACACACAGAAGAAACAACAAAAAAAAAAACAAAAAGAAACAAAACAAAAAACTAGCAAATCGCGATAAAAAGAGAAACCGTGAGAGCGAGAGACAGAGGACAAAAAAAACTATTGAACGTTTTGTGTTACACGGAAAATTAAAATAAATATATGATGAAATGAACGTCAGCGGAGTACGGAGCGATTGGGAGGTGGAAAGGAAAGAAATCCATGATGAGGGCTCCCTTCGAGAAGCCTCGTAAAAAGCCCGGAAGGAATCTCCAGGTTCCTGGAAGTATACTCTCCAGATTCGTGAAAGAATCTCTACAGATTGCCAGGAGGAATCTACAGATTCCTGGATGTAAACGCCCCCGATTCCTGGGAGGAATCTTTTAGATTCCTGAAAAAAAAAACCTGAAACAAGGTATCTCTCCAGATTCCTGAGAGGAATATCTCCAGATTTCTGATAGAAATCTCTCCAGATTCTTGGAAGAAAGCTCTCCAGATTCCTGAGAGGAATCTCTCCGGATTCCTGAGAGGAACCTCTCCGGATTCCTGAGAGGAATCTCTCCGGATTCCTGAGAGGAATCTCTTCAGATTCCTGGGGGGAGGGGGGATCTCTCTAGATTCCAGGGAGGAATCTTTCTAGATTCCTGGGAAGAATATCTCCAGATTCATGGGTATCAGGTATCAGAAGGCCGGCTCCAGAGGCACGTTATCCTCCATTTGGGACATTTGTGCCATCGCCAAAATAATAGCCTATTTCATCATCTACCTGAGGGAAAAGGAAGGAAATAAGGATAGGGATGGGGATAAGGACATTTCGATTTCCTAATCCCTGCTAGACGCAATGTCGAGAAGAG
This sequence comes from Aedes albopictus, assembly GCF_035046485.1. Taxonomy (NCBI): domain Eukaryota; kingdom Metazoa; phylum Arthropoda; class Insecta; order Diptera; family Culicidae; genus Aedes; species Aedes albopictus. Next base: position 102,290,714 of record NC_085136.1, read on the forward strand.
ATATCGGTTTTTGAGCATTTGATGAATCCAATTGGAAATCATTGGAGATATAACATGACTCCGTGCGGCTTCCAATATGGCATCGAATGGCACATTGTCAAAGGCACCCTCGATATCTAAGAAAACACCCAAACAAGATTGCTTTTGAGCGAATGCTTTCTCGATATCGTAAACAACCTTGTGTAAAAGAGTCACAGTGGACTTACCAGATTGGTAGGCATGTTGGTTCACATGAAGAGGCACAATGGCCAGATGAATATCACGGCTGTGATGATCCACAATGCGTTCTAAGCATTTCAGAAGAAAAGAGGTCAAACTGATAGGTCTGAAACTCTTTGCTTCTTCATACGACGCACGACCCACTTTCGGAATAAACTTCACAGTAATATCCCGCCAGGATTTGGGAATATACCCTGTAGCAAAACTGCAAACAAGTATTTTTTTTCAAAACATGTTTGAAATGATCAAATCCCTTCTGAAGCAAAATAGGATAAATCCCATCTGCCCCAGGAGATTTGAAAGGAGCAAAGCCATTAAGTGCCCACTCAATCGATTCTATAGTTACAATACTCCGAGCCGAAGCCAGGGAATCGTAACTACAAGAAAAGACATCAGGTTCATCCGAGGATGTAATATCCACATATCCAGGGAAGTGTTTGCTGAATAAGCATTCCAGAACTTCCTCATCAGAGGAAGTCAGATCGCCATTTGGCAAACGAAGTTCGTTCACTCGGAAATCCTTAGATTTCGCAAGGATTTTATTTAACCGAATGACTTCACTCAAACTGGAAACATTTGTACAAAGGTTTTTCCAGCCGGATCGTTCAGCAGACCGGAGAGCTTTCTGGTAGGCCTTGCGAGCCGACCTGAAAGCCTCCGAACCAGCCGATCGTCGTCTGTTCCAACTCTTTCTACATTGTTTCCTGAGTTTCGCCAGATCAGAGTTCCACCAAGGGGTTCCTCTTGTGATCTTCACAGACCGTAGAGGGCATGCTTCTTCAAAAGCTTCCATGATGAAGGTCGGTGTAGTATCAACGGCATCATCTAAATCACTTGGAGTGTCAATGGATGGTGAGTATCCATGAAATTTGGCCGCAACCAAATCAGTAAAAAGATCCCTGTTTGTTGACCGGGGATTCCTGAAACGCAATGTTTGCGAAGTAACATTTAAATGTTCAAAAAAGATGTAGCAATGGTCAGATAAAGATTCTTCATCTGACACATGCCAATTGGTCAGCTCGTGACTAATTCTACTAGAGCAAAGCGTTATGTCTAACACTTCCTCTCTACCAGATACCATGAAGGTTGGGCGGTTGCCTATGTTAAGTAATGCAAGATCTGTACTACTTAAGTACTCCATCAAACTGGAGCCTCTCAAGTTAATGTCTGAGCTGCCCCAGATGATATGGTGAGCATTAGCATCACTGCCAACAATTAGTGGAAGGCCTTTTGAAGTACAGTATGCGATGACTTGTTTGAAAGCATCCGTAGGGGATGGTTCATCATGCGGTAAATAAACCGAACAATAGACGTATTTCCTGTTGAGGTTTCCAACAGATACATCAATTGTGATAGCACATACATCTCTGGTGGTTAGTTCAGAGATGAGTGTAGCAACTATTGCGTTGTTGACAAGCACACAGCCTCGAGGCATGACACGTGAGTTTGCCATTTCATGTTTACTGAAAATAGCAAACACCGGGTTCACAAGGTTTCCTAGATAAAAATTCCCCTTACGGAAGTAAGGTTCTTGGACCAAGGCCACTTGGGCTGAACCATTTTGCATAAGTCTGCAAAGATTGATTGTTGCTGTTCTTTTATGCTGAAGATTGATCTGAGCTATCCTAACCGTAGCCACTACCCAAACTAGGCAAGATTAAACTCGCGTTAAGTACTGTTCCTTTGAATTCCACTAAGAATTTGCATCCTTTGACAGATACGTATTTCGACCTCAACTGTAAGGTCGTCTTCAGTGTCATGTACTTGACTCGACTCAAGTCAAGTACAAGACACTGAAGACGACCTTACAGTTGAGGTCGAAATACGTATCTGTCAAAGGATGCAAATTCTTAGTGGAATTCAAAGGAACAGTACTTAACGCGATTTTCTTTTTATTTACAGATATTCCCCTAACAAGCCCAGGTTAATCATCATCAAGATTAAACTCTTCGCAACAACAGCACAACAAAGAACAGCAGCAACAAAACCAGATCGGTATCGATTGGAAAACGCCAAAGGCGAGGATACACAGAATACACTGTAAATCGCATAATGCGAAACCATATAGGTGAAAATTTAAACTAATTAACAACATCTTCATAATCTCGCCCTTATTTAGCCTCAAGTGAGACTAAAGAAGGGCAGCCGATTGTCTCGGAGAAACACAAGGTCCGCTGCACCATTGCTCCGGTTAGCGCAGTAAGGGCAACATACTGTGGAGGGCGCCCTGGTACTCCACAGGCTCCGTTTGCGGATAGGTTTTTATTAGACCCCCCTAGCCATACATTCCTAGGCACGGTAAGCATGAAGCCGCATCACACCATGAATTAGGGGTCACCTGTTGGTGGACTCTTACCATCGGAACAGGCGGTCCGTAGTGTTATTCTTAGCCAATTGAGACAATCGCTACCGACACTACACAGCTATCTAGGCTGATCGAGAAAAGAAGTTAATATTGATGATCAACTTCAACTTCCTCTAGTTCCTGAGAGGAATCTCTCCAGATTCCTGGGAGAAGTCTCTCCATATTCCTGGGAGGAATATCTCCAGATTCCTGGGAGGAATCTCTCCAGATTCCTGGGAGGAATCTCTCCAGATTCATGGGTGGAATATCTCCAGATTCCTGGAAGGAATCTCCAGATTCCTGGAAGGAATCTCCAGATTCCTGGAAGGAATCTCCAGATTCCTGGAAGGAATCTCCAGATTCTTGGAAGGAATCTTCATATTCCTGGGAGCAATCTCTCCAGATTTCTTCCAGGATTTCTCTCCAGATTCCTGGAAGGAATATTTCCAGATTCTTGGGAGGAATCTCTCCAGATTCCTGGGAGGAATCTCTCCAGATTCCTGGGAGGAATCTCTTCAGATTCCTGTGAGGAATCTATCCAGATTCCTAGAAGGAATCTCTCTAGATTCCTGTGAGGAATCTCTCCAGATTCCTGGGAGGAATCTCTCCAGATTCTTGGGAGGAATCTCTCCAGATTCCTGAGAGGAAGCTCTTCAGATTCCTTAGAGGAAGCTCTTCAGATTCCTGAGAGGAATCTCTCCAGATTCCTGAGAGGAATCTCTCCAGATTCCTGAAAGGAATCTCTCCAGATTCCTGAAAGGAATCTCTCCAGATTCCCGAGAGGAATCTCTCTAGTTTCGTTATAGGATTCTCTCCAGATTGCTGAGACAAATCTCTCCTGATTCCGGGAGGAATCTTTCCAGATACCTGTGAGGAATCTCATCACATTCCTGAGAGAAATCTCTTCAGATTTTTTAGAGGAATCTCTCCAGATTCTTGAGAGGAATCACTCTAGTTTCGTTAGAGGAATCTCCACATTCCTGGGAGGCATATCTCAAGATTCCTGGGAGGAATCTCTCCAGATTCCTGGGAGGAATCTCTCCAGATTCCTGGGAGGAATCTTTCCAGATACCTGTGAGGAATCTCTCCAGATTCGTGAGAGGAATCTCTCCAGATTTCTCAGATGAATCTCTCCAGATTCCTGAGAGGAATCTCTCCAGATTCCTGAGAGGAATTTCTCCAGATTCCTGACAGGAATCTCTCCAGATTCCTGAGAGGAATCTTTTCAGATTCCTGAGAGGAATCTCTCCAGATTCCTGAGAAGAATCTCCCCAGATTCCTGAGAGGAATATCTCCAGATTCCTGAGAGGAATCTCTTCAGATTCCTGAGAGGAATCTCTTCAGATTTCTTAGAGGAATCTCTCCAGATTCCTGAGAGAAATCACTCTAGTTTCGTTAGAGAAATCTCCACATGCCTGGGAGGCATATCTCTAGATTTCTGGGAGGAATCTCTCCAGATTCCTGAGAGGAATCTCTCCAGATTCCTGGGAGGAATCTCTCCAGATTGCTGAGACAAATCTCTCCTGATTCCGGGGGTATCTTTCCAGATACCTGTGAGGAATCTCTTCAGATTCCTGCGAGGAATCTCTTCAGATTCGTGAGAGGAATCTCTTCAGATTTCTTAGAGAAATCTCTCCAGATTCCTGAGAGGAATCATTCTAGTTTCGTTAGAGGAATCTCTCCAGATTCCTTAGAGGAATCTCTTTAGATTCCTGAGAAGAATCTCTCCAGATTCCTGAGAGGAATCTCTCCAGATTCCTGAGAGAAATCTCTCCAGATTCCTGAGAGGAATCTCTTCAGATTCCTGAGAGGAATCTCTTCAGATTTCTTAGAAGAATCTCTCCAGATCTCTGACAGGAATCACTCTAGTTTCGTTAGAGGAATCTCCAGATTCCTAAGAGGAATCTCTCCAGATTCCTGGGAGGAATCTCTCCAGATTGCTGAGACAAATCTCTCCTGATTCCGGGAGGAATCTTTCCAGATACCTGTGAGGAATCTCTTCAGATTCCTGCGAGGAATCTCTTCAGATTCCTGAGAGGAATCTCTTCAGATTTCTTAGAGGAATCTCTCCAGATTCCTGAGAGGAATCATTCTAGTTTCGTTAATGAAATCTCCAGATTCCTTAGAGGAATCTCTTCAGATTCCTGAGAAGAATCTCTCCAGATTCCAGAGAGGAATCTCTCCAGATTCCTGAGAGGAATCTCTCTGGATTCCTGGGAAGAATCTCTCCAGATTCCTGAGAGGAATCACTTAAGCTTCCTGAGAGGAATCACCCAGGTAACAATTTGATGTTGATAAAGCGCTTCTCTAGCTTGTGCAAATCAGCCTTCATTTGAACAAAAGCTGTGCAAAATAATTGTAATCGTTTGTTCAGCTCTTATACATCCAATTTTGGTGATTTTATTCAGCCATTAGTTGATTTCAGTTCTCCAGGTGGCTGAATAAAGGTTGTAGAAGCGCTTATATCCAAACTGGGAATTATTAATGATTTTATTTATAGAACAGATATGGATCAGATGAAGCTTTGGAGTCGCTTAATCATATTAAATTCAGCTTTTAATCATCACTTATGCAGAACTCACAAAAATGAATATAATTTGTCCCACAGACTTCTAGCTAGATTTATCATTAGGCTCTTGTAGGCGTAGTTGTAGTATACAGTTCATAGTAGTTGAAAGAGAAATATTAAATATTTTTTTTATTGAGAATTGAACTTCGGTGCATAGATTCATAGTCACTTACCTTAGCATCTGCTCCACCTGGAATCGTACGGGCATAGTGATTTGTGGGAGAACATGTTGTATACTGCCTTGTCTGATTAAAGGTTGAACGGCTGCTTTGAACAAAGGCTGCGCTAAGGTTGAATAAATAAGCGATGTAAGTGCTGGCTACGAACGCGCATTAGCTGTCAAAACATGATTGTTTTTACAGTTCAGTGCTTCTTGATTTTGATAATCGTGAATCTTTGGCGAATTGTCGGAAAATGAATAAAAATACAGGTAAATATACATAAAATATTACTAAGGCGTGGAAAACATGTATCTTCAATTTATTTCTAGGGAACGCTAGCAATTCTGACGTCGTCGAAACGGTAAAACGTGGAAACCCCTCATCTCTATCGTGATCTCGGTATTGGTGTTTATAATCCGTAAGAGATCTTTTAATGTTTGATGCCTTATATTGTGTTCGGTTGCCAATTCCGTAATGCTTCTCTTGTTGGTTCATTGTAGAAGTTTGATTTAGGGCTGAGTACTATTGACAAAAGATTGATTTTCTCTTCCGCTGGTTCATAAGGTTGCGCATCTCGGACTTATATTATCACCTTCACTGCCCGAGGAACTGGAACCTGCCGATTATCTTTTCCCTGGTAATTGTTTAACCCCAGGGATTTCGTTGATGCCTTACAATTATTCAAATAAAAAATAGTCAAGCGATACCGTATCATTTGCAAATTTCGTGCAGATTTTTTTTTTCGATTTTGCGACTTCTGCTGCATTCGATGATCGGGGTGGGCGAAATCCTTTTTCTATGCTTTTTGAAAATACTTTTTTACATTCCTCAAATATTTTTCCAAATTGTGGTAATAAGTACCATTTCTGTTGTTTTTTTATATTTACGATCCAATTTTGTGATTTTTTATGATCCGTGCAACTTTTTCAATGATGGTTTGTTATTACCATTAATGGTTGAATAAAATAACCTTAGCGCTAAGCATTCACTATTGAAGATAAGCTGGATAAAAAATGTAGAGTAGATGGATAATCTTCTATTGAGCATCACATTCAGCATACGATGATACAAGAAATACATTATACACTCAACAAGCTACTATTCAGCTTGATATTCAGCTTCCATCTTATTCAGCTACTGACACCATTAACCAACCATTATGGTTCTCACTGTTCAGCTATCATTGTTACTTGGGGCACTTTAGCTTCCTGAGAGGAATCTCCAGATTCCTTAGAGGAATCTCTCCAGATTCCGGAGACGAATCTCTCCAGATTCCTGAGAAGAATCACTCTAGTTTCCTTAGAGGAATCTCCAGATTCCTTGGGAGAATCTCTCCAGATTCCTGAGAGGAATCTCTCTAGATTCCTGAGAGGAATTTCTCCAGATTTCTAAGAGGAATCTCTCCAGATTCCTTTGAGGTATGCTTCCTGGTTCCCGAGAGGCATCTCTCCAGATTCCTGAGAAGAATCTTCGGATTTCTGAGAGGAATCTCCAGATTGGTGAGAGGAATCTCTCCAGATTCCTGGTAGGAATCATTTCAGATTCCTGAAAGTAATCCATCCAGATTCCGGAGAGATACCTCTACAGATTCCCGAGAGGTATCCCCAGATTCCTAAGAGGAATCTCTTCAGATTCCTGTGTGGAATCTCTCCAGATTCCTTAAAGAAATCTCTCAAGACTTCCGAGAGAAATTCCTCCGGATTTCTGAGAGGAATATCTCTGGATTCCCAAGAGAAATCTTTTCTGATTCCAAAGAGAAATCTCCGGATTCCTGAGAGAAATCTCTCCAGATTCCTTAGAGAAATCTCTCCAGATTGCTGAGAGCAATCTCTCCAGGTTCCTTTGAGGTATGATTCCTGGTTCCTGAGAGGAATCTCTCCAGATTCCTGAGAAGAATCTTCAGATTTCTGAGAGGAATCTCCAGATTGGTGAGAGGGATCTCTCCAGATTTTTGAGAGGAATCTCTCCAGATTTCTGGTAGGAATCTTTTCAGATTCCTGAAGGTAATCCATCCAGATTCTGGAGAGATACCTCTACAGATTCCCGAGAAGAATCCCAGATTCCTGTGAGGAATCTTTCCAGATTCCTGAAGAAAATCTCTCCAGATTCCTGAAAGGAATCTCTCCAGATTCCTGAGAGGAATCTCTCCAGATTCCTGAGAGAAATCTCCAGATTCCTGAGAGGAATCTCTCCAGATTCCTGTGAGGAATCTTTCCAGATTCCTGAGGAAAATCTCTCCAGATTCCTGAGGGGAATCTCTCCAGATTCCTGAGGGGAATCTCTCCAGATTCCTGAGAGGAATCTCTCCAGCATCCACTCAGGAGTTTCTCCAGATTCCTGAGAGGAATCTCTCCAGATTCCTGAGAGGAATCTCTCCAGATTCCTGAGAGGAATCTCTCCAGATTCCTGAGAAGAATCTCTCCAGATTCCTGAGAGGAATCTCTCCAGATTCCGAAAAGAAATCTCCAGATTCCTGAGGAAAATCTCTCCAGATTCCTGAGAGGAATCTCTCCAGATTCCTGAGGGAAATCTCTCCAGATTCCTGAGGGGAATCTCTCCAGATTCCTGGAAGGAATCTCTCCAGCATCCTCTCAGGAGTTTCTCCAGATTCCTGAGAGGAATCTCTCCAAATTCCTGAGAGGAATCTCTCCAGATTCCTGGTAGGAATCTCTCCAGATTCCTGGTAGGAATCTCTCCAGATTCCTGAGAGGAATCTCTCCAGATTCCTGCGAGGAAACTTTCCAGATTCCTGCGAGGAAACTTTCCAGATTCCTTGGAGGAAACTCTCCAGATTCCTGGAAAGAATAGCTCCAGATTTCTGGGAGGTCTCTCCAGATTCCTTGGTGGAATCTCTTCAGATTCCTGAGAGAAATCGCTTCAGATTCTTTCGAGCAATCTCTTTATGTTCCTGAGTTGAATATCTCCATTTTCCTGAGGGGAATCTCCAGATTCTTGAAAGGAATCTCTTCAGATTCTTTAAGGGAATCTCTCCAGATTCATGAGAGGAATCACTCTTGATTCCTGAGTGAAATCTCTCCAGATTCTTGGGAAGAATTTTTCCAGATTCCTGAGAGGAATGTCTCCATATCCTCGAAAGGAATCTCCCCATATTTTTGGGAGGAATCTCTTCAGATTCCTGAGAGGAATCTCTCCTGTTTCCTGAGAGGAATCTCCAGATTCCTAAGAGGAATCCCAAGTAACAATCAGCATGCCTTGAAGGTTTATTCATGTTTTATCCTGGTTTTATACGAGCATGACAAAAAGCTAGTTGTTCTAAATTAGTTTTATGTGGTAGTTTTTTACTTTGAACCTTTGGCGTTCCATAAAACTATCATATAACTTCTGCTATAAACATCTTCAATTAAAGACTTGCAAGTAGACATGAATTGGTTTTATCACTTGTTATATACCATTTCAATAAAACTTGCATTTGTGGTTGTTGTCGGAGAGATTTCTTTTTGTAAACAAATACACAAAACTATGAGGCAATGCATAAAACCAACAAAAGATTTCGAGGCCGTAACATAAATCAAAAAAATGCTGTGATAAAACCGCTAGTTCTATCATGAGCTCAGTTATGACTACCTCAGGAGGGTTAGCCCTATTGGAGGAATCATCAGGAACACAGAGTTTTATCAGGAAAATATGTCGCCTAGCCGGGATAATTCATGTAAATACAGAAAAAATTTTACTCAATTTCATGATTTCACGTACAGCTTAAGATCAAATTAAACCATACAACACGTTTCCGTCATTTTATTTTGTCAGAAAAGTTACATAATGTCTTTTAAACTCCACTGTGTTGAAAAAAACCTTTTTTGCACCCAATTCCACCGAGTAAATTAAATGCATTTAACTTCCAAATTATGTGTAATTTGTGTGGCGCACTTAGTTTTTGTCATTATCACAGTCACATTCACCACAAATTTTCCGTGGCATGTCTCCTGACACGTATTAAATAGGAAAACAAATCTGAATTCCATATCTGCATCTTTCCAATTGATGGCTGGATAAACAACCAAGCATAATTTATTCTGACGATCGAACATTGAGAGTGAAAAATAATCAAAACAATTATTTGACAAGTCAGGAGATGGTTTTATTTAGAAGATTGATAAAACTATGATACAACCCGAAATCCTAAGCCGGTTTGCATACGAAGTCCTGTAGACCCTAATAAGACTGGGCCAACTAGCCAGAACATGGGCTTATTGAGGCATACAAGAACTCGAGAGCATTTTCAAGTCGGCATCAATGGTTTTATGTTTAGGATTTTTGAATCGCTAAAAAACTTTGATAAAATTCAAATTGTTACTTGGGAATCTCTCCAGATTCCTGTGAGGAATCTTTCCAGATTCCTGAGGAAAATCTCTCCAGATTCCTGAGAGGAATCTCTCCAGATTCCTGAGGGGAATCTCTCCAGATTCCTGAGGGGAATCTCTCCAGATTCCTGAGAGGAATCTCTCCAGATTCCTGAGAGGAATCTCTCCAGATTCCTGAGATGAATCTCTCCAGATTCCCGAGAGGAATCTCTCCAGATTTCTGAGAGGAATCTTCAGATTCCTGAGAGGAATCTCTCCAGATTCCTGAGAGGAATCTCTCCAGATTCCTGAGAGGAATCTCTCCAGATTCCTGAGAGGAATCTCTCCAGATTCCTGAGAGGAATCTCTCCAGATTCTTGAGAGGAATTTCTCCACATTCCTGAGAGGAATCTCTCCAGATTCCTGAGAGAAATCTCTCCATATTCCTGAGAGGAATCTCTCCAGATTCCTGAGAGCAATCTCTCCAGATTCCTTTGAGGTATGCTTCCTGGTTCCCGAGAGGCATCTCTCCAGATTCCTGAGAAGAATCTTCGGATTTCTGAGAGGAATCTCCAGATTGGTGAGAGGAATCTCTCCAGATTCCTGGTAGGAATCATTTCAGATTCCTGAAAGTAATCCATCCAGATTCCGGAGAAATACCGCTACAGATCCCCGAGAGGTATCCCCAGATTCCTAAGAGGAATCTCTTCAGATTCCTGTGTGAAATCTCTCCAGATTCCTTAAAGAAATCTCTCAAGACTTCCGAGAGAAATTCCTCCGGATTTCTGAGAGGAATATCTCTGGATTCCCAAGAGAAATCTTTTCTGATTCCTAAGAGAAATCTCCGGATTCCTGAGAGAAATCTCTCCAGATTCCTGAGAGAAATCTCTCCAGATTGCTGAGAGCAATCTCTCCAGGTTCCTTTGAGGTATGCTTCCTGGTTCCTGAGAGGAATCTCTCCAGATTCCTGAGAAGAATCTTCAGATTTCTGAGAGGAATCTCCAGATTGGTGAGAGGGATCTCTCCAGATTTTTGAGAGGAATCTCTCCAGATTTCTGGTAGGAATCTTTTCAGATTCCTGAAGGTAATCCATCCAGATTCCGGAGAGATACCTCTACAGATTCCCGAGAAGAATCCCAGATTCCTGTGAGGAATCTTTCCAGATTCCTGAAGAAAATCTCTCCAGATTCCTGAAAGGAATCTCTCCAGATTCCTGAGAGGAATCTCTCCAGATTCCTGAGAGGAATCTCTCCAGATTCCTGAGAGAAATCTCCAGATTCCTGAGAGGAATCTCTCCAGATTCCTGTGAGGAATCTTTCCAGATTCCTGAGGAAAATCTCTCCAGATTCCTGAGGGGAATCTCTCCAGATTCCTGAGGGGAATCTCTCCAGATTCCTGAGAGGAATCTCTCCAGCATCCTCTCAGGAGTTTCTCCAGATTCCTGAGAGGAATCTCTCCAGATTCCTGAGAGGAATCTCTCCAGATTCCTGAGAGGAATCTCTCCAGATTCCTGAGAGGAATCTCTCCAGATTCCTGAGAAGAATCTCTCCAGATTCCTGAGAGGAATCTCTCCACATTCCGAAAAGAAATCTCCAGATTCCTGAGGAAAATCTCTCCAGATTCCTGAGAGGAATCTCCAGATTCCTGAGGGAAATCTCTCCAGATTCCTGAGGGGAATCTCTCCAGGTTCCTGGGAGGAATCTCTCCAGCATCCTCTCAGGAGTTTCTCCAGATTCCTGAGAGGAATCTCTCCAGATTCCTGGTAGGAATCTCTCCAGATTCCTGGTAGGAATCTCTCCAGATTCCTGAGAGGAATCTCTCCAGATTCCTGCGAGGAAACTTTCCAGATTCCTGCGAGGAAACTCTCCAGATTCCTTGGAGGAAACTCTCCAGATTCCTGGAAAGAATAGCTCCAGATTTCTGGGAGGTCTCTCCAGATTCCTTGGTGGAATCTCTTCAGATTCCTGAGAGAAATCGCTTCAGATTCTTTCGAGCAATCTCTTTATGTTCCTGAGTTGAATATCTCCATTTTCCTGAGGGGAATCTCCAGATTCTTGAAAGGAATCTCTTCAGATTCTTTAAGGGAATCTCTCCAGATTCATGAGAGGAATCACTCTTGATTCCTGAGTGAAATCTCTCCAGATTCTTGGGAAGAATTTTTCCAGATTCCTGAGAGGAATCTCTCCATATCCTCGAAAGGAATCTCCCCATATTTTTGGGAGGAATCTCTTCAGATTCCTGAGAGGAATCTCTCCTGTTTCCTGAGAGGAATCTCCAGATTCCTAAGAGGAATCTCTCCAGATTCCTGTGAGGAATTTTTCCAGATTCCTGAGGAAAATCTCTCCAGATTCCTGAGAGGAATCTCTCCAGATTCCTGAGGGGAATCTCTCCAGATTCCTGAGAGGAATCTCTCCAGATTCCTGAGAGGAATCTCTCCAGATTCCTGAGATGAATCTCTCCAGATTCCCGAGAGGAATCTCTCCAGATTTCTGAGAGGAATCTTCAGATTCCTGAGAGGAATCTCTCCAGATTCCTGAGAGGAATCTCTCCAGATTCCTGAGAGGAATCTCTCCAGATTCCTGAGAGGAATCTCTCCAGATTCCTGAGAGGAATCTCTCCATATTCCTGAGAGGAATCTCTCCAGATTCCTGAGAGGAATCTCTCCAGATTTCTGAGAGGAATCTCTCCAGATTCCTGAGAGGAATCTCTCCAGATTCCCGAGAGGAATCCCTCCAGATTGCTGAGAGGAATCTCTCCAGATTCCTGAGAGGTATCTCTCCAGATTCCTGAGAGGTATCTCTCCAGATTACTGTGAGGAATCTCTTCCGATACTTGAGAGAAATTTCTCCAGATTCCTGAGAGGATTCTCTCCAGATTTCTGAGAGGAGTCTCTCCAGATTCTTGAGGAATCTCTCCAGATTCCTGAGAGGAATCTCTCCAGATTCCTGAGAGGAATCTCTTCAGATTCCTGAGAGCAATCTCTCCAGATTGCTGAGAGGAATCCCTCAAGATTCCTGAGAGGAATCTCCAGATTCCTGAGAGGAATCTCTACAGATTGCTGAGAGGAATGTCTTTTCTGTCCAGATTCCTGAGAGGAATCTCTCCAGATTCCTGAGATGAATCTCTCCAGATTCCTGAGAGAAATCTCTCCAGATTCCAGAGAGGAAACTCTACAGATTGCTGAGGGGAATGTCTTTTCTGTCCCGATTCCCGAGACGAATTTGTCCGGATAACTAAGAGGAATCTCTTCAGATCCCTGAGGAGCCTCCTAAAAAGCTTCTTTTGATGAAGTCTTCTAGAGAGCTTCCCTTTTTCAAGTTTCCTAAAGATCTTCCGTTGTGATTATCTCCTACTGAGCTTATTTCTTGAAAGTCTTCTAGGGAGCTTTCTTTTTCGAAGTCTTCTAAGGAGTTTCACTCCAGGAAGTCTCCTTAAGAGCTTCCCTTGTGGTCGATCCTCTGGATCTTTTCGTAAAATTTCGTTGACTTCATTGGGCATGAAGTATCTTCATGCCAGGCACACGATATGCACATGCAAAATGGGCATTGGGCAGAGGAAACTCTAGTTAATAAGACCTGAAGTACACAGGGTCAAATATTTAACAAGGAAAGAACTCAAGAAACAACATCAGTTTGATCGAGTCAAACAAGATGTTTGAGCATTGGTTTCATTTTGGACTAATATTTGACCCTGTGTACTAACAGCTTAACTGAAGGAGCGGTCATAGAGAACTAAGCTGAGAAGCAGGCTTTGTTCCATTGGGACGTTTCAACAACAAGAAGTTCTTGCAACCAAACCATAAAGATATGCCATTCTTTCATCATTGAGGTAATCCAATTTTCAATTTTTACACCAAGAAAATGTAAACTGACGTGATATTTATGCGATTTTTCACTATTTTCTTCTTATCTAAACTTTGCAAATGTATATAAAACATGTCAGGCCAAGCATTTCTATAGGTTCTAAGTGCAGATGAGAGGCTCTGTTTAAATCTCCTCTCTTTCGATTGGAACGTTGAAACGAATCGACAATAAAACAGTGCCGGGCCGACTCAAGACACAAGAGACTCTCCGGCAATCCCAGGGTCGGCTAGCTACTGGGTAATCAAGGGCACTTTCGCGATACAAAAACTAAGACACAAATCCTTCACATTTCTAACGTAATTTTATTAAATGTCCTAATTGTGGCGTGTGCGTGTTGTTCTGTGTATAAAATCTGTGTTAATTTGTTATGTGTGGCCTATTCTAATGTAGGTACCGGTACACACCGCTGCTGACTGTTGACGCGGGGTTCGTTGGCGACACAGCGACTCCAGTCGAGCTGTGCGGCCGGAATTCTCGCCGGATGGCAAGGTGAGCGGGGCCGGTACTCGGCCGACGGGACCAGCGGGAGTTGGGGGGGGGGGGGGGGGTGGGGTATCACAGGCGTCTTCCCTCGTGGGCGCAATCGACCGACCGTGGCATGGCCACCTTGGGAAGTCGAGAGGGGAAATCCTCCTTGACGGTTAAGGCGATCTGCCTGAGGATTCGTCCGGAAAAGGACGGTAAAACTCCTTGACGAGTTAGGCGCGGAAGCCTTACGGCTTCGCGGGCCGACCCGTGTGCTGGACGGAGGAACCTATTAAAAGGTCCAACAAAAGAGGTCCTATTTGGGGACGTATATTTTAAAACAGTCTCTGAATATTGTGCAGGGTATTCAAATTACCTGAACGGTCGTATTCCCCAGAGCACAGCCTAGCTCCTGCTAGGACAAAGGGGGGGGGGGGGGAAGGGGTGGTTCTTAAACCGAATTTTACCACTGCACTAATAAAAACCACATCCACAGCACACGGACGCCTATTGGCAAAAGCTGCCTAATTTGGACAATGGCCGTTCAAATCCCAATTTCCCACATTCCGTCATTCTCTGTATGTTCTGCCTGCTCATTAGTTCAGCCATGCTACATAATTGGTAGCAGACGAATACATTCACAGCGGCACTGAACCCTTTCACTTCTGTGGTATCTCTGCTGATTTTACACAAGAAACGTGAAGGCTCCGACACAAACAACATATATTAAAACAAAAATCAACAATTTGTAACCAAACGGTTACAACGTGCTTGTTTTTATAAATTTTGATTTACTTCTTGCGTCGGAAGGTTGATTTGTTGAAATTTGACCACAGCGGAAGCTTCAACAGCAGACGAGAAATGCACGGCGGATGGAATTCACGGACCGAGAAAGGAATCAACAACTGTACGATTACACTGTACACGAACGAATGAGCTTTATTTACATTCTATAAGCATATACAAAACAATAACATCGACACCGCATTAACGGACATGGTACATCAATATAACATAAAAGTTGTCTCGATCTCAAGGGGTGTTGATTGAACCACAGACATACGGACATACATTTCAACACTCCCCCTCAAGTCAACATCCCTAGTAATTATCAAAGTTCAGATCATCAAAGACTACAATAACTCTAAGCTCAAATCTATCTTTGATTGTTACAAATTCGAAAAAACTTGATCTTCCAAGTTTTATTCTCATCTAATTTTTCTACAAACATCTTCTTGATCTTGTCAAAAACCTCCACATTGAAACCTCTCATTCGTTGTATGTTTTCCTATACTCAGTTACACTAACAAATCATTTTTATTTTTTATCACGTTTCCACTAATTGCCTGCTTGGCTAACCTCTCTAACTATAGGCTCCTTAGCTTTCTCAATACAGTGACTCACTTTAGTTTTGGTACAAACGGGTCCCTTTTCTCACGCTCAAGCTTGTTAATGTTAACTAATAACGTCGCCCACACATCATTCTCATCTCGTACTGTTTACCAGTATAGTGCGCGGTGGCCATCACTTCATCATTTTTGATTAGTTCTGCTCTATTGTCGAAGAATTTTACCTGCAAACCTGATCTCGCTATTCGGTTCACTGAGAACAGGTTGCTTTTCAGTCCGGGCACATATAGAACATTCTTCGCCTCACATTTCTTCTTCTTGCCTGCGACATCCGTATACATCACCATATCACCGCAGTAATCCGCCAGCAGCTTCTCTCCGTTCGCTATTACCACTTCCACGGGCCGCTTCAAACGTCGTATTTCACTAAGGTAGCTAGCATCTTTGACCATATGCTCCGTAGCACCAGAGTCCAGTAACCAATCCGTCTTCACCGTGTTTTCTTCTTTTGATGCCATAAAAACAATTGCTTCACGTTCCGATGCCCGATCGTCTTCAATGGCTATGTTCGTTTTACGATTTCTAACTTTCACGCGTTCATACTCACTCGCAATGTTATCTTCTTCCATTATGACACGGCAATCAGCTGCTCTATGTCCAAATTTGCCGCAGCGGAAACACTTGATTCTCCCCCTGGAGAACCTCCCCATCATGGCAACATTCCCATGGATCCTGTCCTCCGTTGCAGCCAATCCATCCGCCCAAGGATCCCGTGCTGCGACTCCGCGACTTATGCGGCCGATCCTTCTCCCGGTCGATACGTGCTGTGGAACACGCTCCTGGGCCCATAACCTGTTGAAATTTGACCACAGCGGAAGCTTCAACAGCGGACGAGAAATGCACGGCGGATGGAATTCACGGACCGAGAAAGGAATCAACAACTGTACGATTACACTGTACACGAACGAATCAGCTTTATTTACATTCTATAAGCATATACAAAACAATAACATCGACACCGCATTAACGGACATGGTACATCAATATAACATAAAAGTTGTCTCGATCTCAAGGGGTGTTGATTGAACATTTCAACATGATTAAACAATCCAGGCCAAACATTTCAATAGGTCCTATCTGCATTTGAGAGGCTCTCTGTGTTCACTTTCTCTTTCAATTATTGCAATGTAATGGTACACTTTTCAATTATTTTTGCAGTACAAATCAAAAGACGATTGTTTTGACCATCGTTCAATGCAAGGAGACAATCATAATACAAATCGACAATGATTTTTCATAAGGGCCTAACTGACTTGATCGACTTCTCTTCGTCGACTCTCTCTTTCGCTAATAACTTGATCAAAACAAACAAAATCATTATTCTTTTTGTTTCTATAGCAACATGTAGTCGTCTTCTTTGCATTTCTACCAAACAATCTTTGGAAAACTCAATACACATTCTGTTATAACACAAAGAGAGGATCGATGAAGAGAACTCGAAAATGTCAGTTAGGCCCAAATGAAAAATCAGTGTCGAAATAAACAGCTGAGATATTAACGAAAGAGAGGGAAACCAAAGAGAGCCTCTCTTCTGCAGATAGGACCTTTAGACATGTTTGGCCTGAATCCTTTTCCGATCACAAATTGTCAAAATGTCCACTGTGACATCGTAATTATTTGAAAATCGTAAAAAAGAGAGCCTCTCTTTTGCAGATTGGACCTTTAGATATGTTTGTCGCCATGTATCTCCTAAATGTATTGCGAATATTTTGTATAGTTTTTCTATCGTTGCGCGCCAAAGCTACACGCAGCACGTTTCCATTGTCAACAAACAAACATCGACGCTCGCCCACCGGCTGATCATTGTTTTTGATAACTTGCGTGGAAAGGTAAGTTAACTCATTATGGTCCCTTTCGAGATTGTTTTAAGGACAAGGTATTTGGAGTACATTGCTCAAAATTTCTAGAGCACCGTTTTTTAGAACCGTTGATCGGATTTGGATTAAAATGCATCACGCTGTTGACAACCACTGAACAATTAGCGTGATGCATTTTCATCCAAATCCGTTCAACGGTTCTAAAAAACGGTGCTCTAGAAATTTTGAGCTATGTACTCCAAATACCTTGTCCTTAATGAAACGGAAATAAAAAAAATATTTTCTGGAATTGTTGATGATTCGATTGGTTATGCCATTATTTGTTGCATTCAGTCTTGTACTGAACGCACGCGGTTCATACCGGTTGGGTATTGTGTGGTAGGGTATATGTACCATTCCTTGGCCTAATTTGCAAGCCTCCTTGACAATTTCGACCATAACTCGTGAATTAATAGTACTAGAAGTAACATGTTGACCCTATTACACACTCTAGGTAATTCATGTTTCACCAATTGGAAGTAAACTAACGTAAATATTCAAGAATTTTCTTAATTAAGTTGAAAAGATTCGATGCGTTGGTATGCAACGTTGGTCTATGGTACAAAAATTGGCCTATTAGTGGATGCAACGTTGGCCTATTGCTTTCCATGCACTAGAACCACTTATAATCTCATTTTTTCAATATTTCTGCTGAAGTATTATCTCTGTCTGTTCACCAATCTTACTTTTAAATTAAATTTTCGGAGCCAAATTTTCAGAAAACTATAAATAAACCACTTAAACTAAAGTTCTTTCTTAATTTGGTAACGAAAACAACGCAACCCTCAAGGGGCACACATGCCGGCACATCTCGGCACACATGGGCACAACATAGAAATCCAACTTTGCGGTATGGAATCAAACTGTCATTATACTTACGATTGCAAAAAATCCCTTCATACAGATTCTAGTCAAGTGTTCTGGGTGGAATTTTGTCGGTAAACACCGACTAGACCAATAACATTCGCAAAAAATAGACAGGATTATAATTAGCGCAAAAACATTCTAAGAAAATATTCCACTGGGCACATTCGGCACACCTCCGGCACGTTCGGCACACTTCGGCACACACTGAAAAAACAACCGGCACAGTTTAGGCACATATTGGCACACGCTCAAAAATCACGGCACAAATGAAGTGTGCTGAATGACCAACCCCTTGGCAACCCTATTATTGTGTTATATTTTACAGTCACCGCACACAAAATCTTTCTTCCTGTTCGTTCTTTCTGGTTCTTACGCAAGCAATGTTGTTGACGTCACTTTTTCGGCGTTGTGGACGTCACTTTACTGATGAGCCAAGATTTGGGTACATAGTGAAAAAAATGTTCTCAGTATTCGGCCCACATTCAATTTGTAAAATAGTTATTTTTCGTTGAAAACAAATATACAAGTTCAAAATAGCGTCTTTGACCGTCGCATAAAATGTTCAGTTATCGAAAAGTCAATTCGAAATGTTCCAGAATCATGCCATTTATGATCATGTGTATAGACTACCCACTAAGCCGAAGAATCATGGAGTCTACAAAAGATAAACAAAGTGACATTTTTATTCAATTTTAATGCTCTAAAGTGTTAAAATTGATACGAAATGTTACAGTTGTTTGGCGCATAGCTTTTCCGATATCTAGTTATGTGTGCAACGTGTGTTTGTTTGAGTTTTTTGTTTACGTTGAGATAGGCCGAACGTGACCCGTAACGTGGGTAGATCACCTTCTAATGGTGCGTTACGGCGTAAGATCTACCATAACAAATTTAGATTTCGTAATTCTCCAGCTCAAATAATTTAAATGCAGGATTATTACAAGATCAAAATTTGTTTTTTTATGTTTTGTTTTATTCATGTATTTTCACTACTAATACTCCATTTGTTTAAATATTATCGCTTGATTTAAACTATAACTTTAATATAATAACTATTTGTTTCAGCGCTGTTCAGGTAAACAAAGTTGTAACTATCCCAAGTAACAATTCCATTACTGATTGGTTTTCATTGATTTTTATTAAGGTTTTATTACAGCAATAATTAAAACTCACAGTTTTATGACTGCTTTTATGAAAACCATTGATAAAATGTTTTATAGTATACTTGAAGATATCCATAAAGACAGATTTCAAGAGTAAACAAAACTTTCCGATATGTAAACCTTCTGGCACCCGAATAAAAATTTACATTAGCCTGACGTTAAATTTCGATGTATACATCAACATCAAGGTTTGATGTACTTCTGATGTTGAACATTAGAAAACATTACGATTCAGATGTGTTTATGCAAGGTAACATAATGTATACATCAGGAAATCAAACGTTTTTCTGATGTCAAGCAAATAATCCGAAACATCAAAATCTGACGTTTTCAAATGTTTTTTGATGTGCAAAAAAACATAAAACTCTAACGATTTTCTTTTGTATGTTGATGTAAAATAACAATAGATTTGGACGTTTTCAGATGTTTCATGATGTGCAAAAACATTAGATTCAAACGTTTTGTTATGTATGTAGATGTAAAAAACATTAGAATTATACGTTATATTGATGCAAATTGAGACATCGGATTTAGATGTTTTCAGATGTTTTATGGTGTGCAAATACATTAGATTCAAACGTATTTCTGATGTATGTTGATGTAAAAAACATCAGATTCAGACGTTTCCTGATGTATGTTGACGTCAATTCTGACATTTGTTTTAGACGTTTTTAGATGTTTTATGATGTGTAAATACATTAGATTCAAACGTATTTCTGATGTATGTTGATGTAAAAAACTTCAGATTCAGACGTTTCCTGATGTATGTTGACGTCAATTCTGACATTTGTTTTAGTCGTTTTTAGATGTTTTATGATGTGTAAATACATTAGATTCAAACGTATTTCTGATGTATGTTAATGTAAAAAACATCAGATTCAGACGTTTCCTGATGTATGTTGACGTAAATTCAGACATTAATTTAAAATGTTTTTAAATGTTTTATGATGTGCAAATAGATTAGATTCAAACGTATTTCTGATGTATGTTGATGAAAAAACATTAGATTCAGACGTTTTCTTACGTTCTTTGATGTACATAACCATTTGATACCAAGATGGATACTCATATTTGCAAAAAACAAACGTGTTCTAATGTTCTAGATTACATACCACAGTTATATGTATTGCGATTGATAGATATTGATAGATTGAAGTCATATTCTTAAATACTCGTTTTCCTTTCGATTGTCCGTCTCTAGGTCCGTCTAGAATGTCTTAGTAATGCATACATTTTGATCATAGCAGTAGCTCCCGTGCCCCATCAGTCAGTTAACTGACCTCAGCTTACCTAACATCATATGAGGCAACTCTTTAAGCGACATATTGGAACTAGTGCCGAGAACGCGAAGAGTCGTTAGACCACTGATGTAGGCGCCAAATCATGGGTGACGAATTTTACGGCGTGCTTGATCAAATTTGTAGCATTTTACACAATCTATTGGACAACAAAAGAAATTCGAATAGTTAATAACAACTTCTCATCAATACACCTATTGTCTACACCTCTAACTACATAGCACCTTACCTTACTTCCGACATGATAGATTGAAGTTATATTCTTAAATACTCGTTTTCCTTTCGATAGTCCGTCTAGAATGACTTAGTAATGCATACATTTTGATCATTGCAATAGCTCCCGTGCCCCATCAGTCAGTTAACTGACCTCAGCTTACCTAACATCATATGTGGCAACTCTTTAAGCGACATATTGGAACTAGTGCCGAGAACGCGAAGAGTCGTTAGACCACTGATGTAGGCGCCAAATCATGGGTGACGAATTTTACGGCGTGCTTGATCAAATTTGTAGCATTTTACACAATCTATTGGACAACAAAAGAAATTCGAATAGTTAATAACAACTTCTCGTCAATACACCTATTGTCTACACCTCTAACTACATAGCACCTAACCTTACTTCCGACATGATAGATTGAAGTTATATTCTTAAATACTCGTTTTCCTTTCGATAGTCCGTCTAGAATGACTTAGTAATGCATACATTTTGATCATTGCAATAGCTCCCGTGCCCCATCAGTCAGTTAACTGACCTCAGCTTACCTAACATCATATGTGGCAACTCTTTAAGCGACATATTGGAACTAGTGCCGAGAACGCGAAGAGTCGTTAGACCACTGATGTAGGCGCCAAATCATGGGTGACGAATTTTACGGCGTGCTTGATCAAATTTGTAGCATTTTACACAATCTATTGGACAACAAAAGAAATTCGAATAGTTAATAACAACTTCTCATCAATACACCTATTGTCTACACCTCTAACTACATAGCACCTTACCTTACTTCCGACATGATAGATTGAAGTTATATTCTTAAATACTCGTTTTCCTTTCGATAGTCCGTCTAGAATGACTTAGTAATGCATACATTTTGATCATTGCAATAGCTCCCGTGCCCCATCAGTCAGTTAACTGACCTCAGCTTACCTAACATCATATGTGGCAACTCTTTAAGCGACATATTGGAACTAGTGCCGAGAACGCGAAGAGTCGTTAGACCACTGATGTAGGCGCCAAATCATGGGTGACGAATTTTACGGCGTGCTTGATCAAATTTGTAGCATTTTACACAATCTATTGGACAACAAAAGAAATTCGAATAGTTAATAACAACTTCTCGTCAATACACCTATTGTCTACACCTCTAACTACATAGCACCTAACCTTACTTCCGACATGATAGATTGAAGTTATATTCTTAAATACTCGTTTTCCTTTCGATAGTCCGTCTAGAATGACTTAGTAATGCATACATTTTGATCATTGCAATAGCTCCCGTGCCCCATCAGTCAGTTAACTGACCTCAGCTTACCTAACATCATATGTGGCAACTCTTTAAGCGACATATTGGAACTAGTGCCGAGAACGCGAAGAGTCGTTAGACCACTGATGTAGGCGCCAAATCATGGGTGACGAATTTTACGGCGTGCTTGATCAAATTTGTAGCATTTTACACAATCTATTGGGCAACAAAAGAAATTCGAATAGTTAATAACAACTTCTCATCAATACACCTATTGTCTACACCTCTACCTACTTAGCACTGAACCTACTTCTGACATTATGTTCATCGTACATGGTACACTTAAAAGATGTATATTTTCCTAATTCCGTCCTGGATTCCGGTCGCACTTGTGGCATACCGTGCGGGAACAAACGTTCAAGCCGTGCGCAAGTAAAATCACTACTTCCATTGACATGATGCCTCAAACAATCTGATTCGACGTGGATTGATGTTTACAGCTGAAAAAGAAAGCGGAACATGATGAATTTTACTTAAAAACTTACCGTAGGTACTTACTAGTCGCGATCAAAATTCTTTCCACTAAAATTTCCCTCACTGATGACACGTGTTTTATGACAGTTTGACAGATGCACTTTTTCCTAATCTCGGCAAAGCAAACCTTTTGCCGATTACAGTGGCAAAACAAAATGTAAAATTTCGGAGAATTTCTGAATGTTTTACCGGCCAGGTTCGTTAATTTGAATTACCGAGATCAAATCTTACGACTAACGAATAACGATTACGATTTCTAGAAAACGCAGCGAAAGTAATGTAGTAATTGATCTAATCGTGGAGCACAGTATTCCCTTATCTTCTGTTACCGACCAATCTGAACAATATAATATAACCCACATTATGGACACCAAGAAGGTTTTACTAGTTTTCAAGGATAGGAGTATTGCCCAATGATTGTGTACGAAAGGGAAAAATAGCTAGATAACACACCGGACATTATAACACTTACCCTTACTACACCCATGATGGATGAGCACGCCTCACATCTTTACTATATAATTGGAGTCTACGAGAGTGGCAACCCTGCCCCAAATGACAACTCCTGAAAGTGACTGGAAAGTGGAGAAGAGAAAAGGGAAGAGGAGTGGAAAAAGGAGAGGAAAGAGGAAGGACGGAGACGATAAACGAGGAGAAAGGTTTTGATACTCGAGCGCAACGGTTGGAAAAGGAAAATTGCTCCAGAGAAAGTGCCTGCGAAGGAACGCGTAGAGTGCCCAAGAAGAAAGGATCGAAAAGTGACCAAACGTGAAGTTTTTCCGGCCAAGTGTGAGCCCGGGAGCCGATTCGAGGAACTAGTCTTGGACGAACGTGACGCCAAATCCGGAAGTGACAGGACCGGGGCGATTGGAGATCTCGACCCCGAAGAGTAGCCATTTTGGTCGGTCAGCCACGAGGAATCGTGTAGGAGGGTCGGCGAGCTCAGCGCCGGTGATCGGTGAGTAGTGCCATTGCTGCTTCACACGCCACGAGGGCCCGGTGACGGACGTCTTTGCGGTGAGGGCGACGGTGAGGTCCGTGGGCTTGCCCCGCTTGCCGCCGCTCAAAATCCTATGAGTCACCACCCCGTTGGCGGGCGCTGGGACGTCGACGAAGGTTGTAGAGCAGCTCCGAAGCCCCTCAGCCATCCCCTACCGATGAAAGTCGCCGTAAAACCCCCGCCAGCCATCTCTGCTCCGGAAAGTCGCCATTGAACTGTGCCATCTATCTCCACGCTGCGAAGCCGCCATTGAACTGCCGCCAACCATCTCCGCTCTGGGAAGCCGCTATTGAGCCCAGCTGGTCCGAGAGTCGTCCGCCCGGAATCACCTCTGAGGAAATACCCTGGACATCCGGCATGGAGTTCCACAGAAACCACCAACGTCAGCAAAGGAGGATGCCTCGATATGGCTGCTAAGGTGCCCCAGCAGGTCACAGTGGCAAGTAACCCTCCATCAACATCTTCTCTCTATCTCTCAATATTGCATCTGCACGGCCGCATCGTTTTACACATACACACCCACCCCCACACACATTCACACAATTTAATTAATAAATATGTTTAAGCCTAAGTTTTGTATTGTTTTGTACTGTTTTTTTCTATGACCGCCTTGGTTTCCCTATTAGTGGGTCTACTTTCATTTTGTATCGTCCGCTCTGTTCCGACCAAACGGTAAGTGAGTTTCTCGAGGCAAGCAGTCGCCGACCCTGAGGGGTGTAGCCGCGGGGCTAGCCGGTTTTAACAATTGGCGATCCAACTAAAAAAATCTCCTTGTTCCAAGAACATTTTTTCTGCTTGCTCCGGGAGACTCACGATTCGTTCCTCTATTCATCGTGAATGTTTCGTTGTGTTTCGACAAAATAGTAGCAAAAAGGTAAGATAAACTATCTGTTTGATCCAAATTAGTAAATTAAATCAATTATAGATGCTTTTTTCGATTATCGAGTTTATTTTTTCATAGTTGTACTATTTTTCTATTAAACAATACTGAGTAAGGTAAAATTAGTGAATTGAATTGAAATTAAGCTGAATTGAATTGAACTTGAAACTAGGATTAAGGAAATTGAATTAAAAACTGAATTTAAACTTTTACTTAGTATAGAGATTGAATTTCGACGGTGAATTGAGTGAGAGAGTGTATTGTAGCAATCGTTAAAACGTGAATATTTTTCAAAATGGCGGTTAGTAATCAGAATTTGATAGTGATGAAACTGAAGCAGTTGTTCTATGACATTGGGGTGGATCATTTAGCAGAAGATGAATTGGATTTTGAACTGGAAGTGAGGAAAATAGTTTTCAGCGATAATGAAGCGATTGCGAGGAAGAGACGTGCTCTTCGGGAAGCACTGAAAGCTGAGAAGACAGTTGAAGAGCCGTTCCTACATTTCGGGCGCGATCCCGCGAAAGATTTCGAATTGTGTGTCAATAAGTTCGCGGAAATAGACGGTACTATTAGAGTCTCGGCTAAAGCAGTGCCACCTAGGTACCAATCGAGGTTGTTACACCTAGGAAATCGTTTGATTCTGTTGGAAGATCATTTGGCCGAAGAAGGAAGAGTAGAGGTAGCTAAAATGCAGGAAGTGGTTCTGACGCGGTTGAACGAATGCTTTTACGGAAAAAGAGCTGCTTTGTCAACCGAACAAGAAGAGGCAGGAATAATAGATAAACTGTTTAGGGACGCGGACAATTCAGTAGGGCATACGGTAGGGAACCCCGCGAGATCAACCTCGGTTCCGAGACAAAACGAAAACGAATCGTTGTCAGGTGATGAGGTAGATATCGCGGAGTCTTTGCGTAGACTGGGCTTATTGAAAGGCGATGTGCAACAGGTAGAAACCACCGATGTCAAAGAAGCGCTGCTAACACTTGAACATGAAATCTATTTGCTTAGGAGATTTAAAGAGCTGCATTCGACTAAGACCGTCAATACAGTTACAAATGTGTCACAGGCGGCCGCGCTGTCGCTTGCGAACCCCACAACGTATACGGGAACAATACCCAAGCAATCGGGACCAGAGATAGTTAGCTCAGGCTGGAATCTACCCGCAAGGTCGCTGGGTGTAGAAACAAACCAGTCAGGTCTGCAAAACCCATATTTACAGCCTTTCACCCCTACCCAACATGCAGTTGGCGATTATAGAATCCCAGCTACAATACCGTACAACGCAGTTACTACGACGATTGCGTCCGGCTTTAACGCTGAGGTTTCCACGGCATATCCAACGATTCAATTCCAGACATTGACTACAACCACGAACCCGATCCCTCGTGTTTCGACTTCCGCTTATTCTAGTCCATATTTGGCCATGGGGCACCTACCGGAAGCACAGGTCCCGTATGTTGCGACAACCACAGCTTTTTCGGCCGCCGCTTCTGCCTCGCAGTATGAGCGAAGTCAGGTTTGGCCGCCTTACGTAGACCCTTGGCGAACCACAGGGCATCCAACGGCGAGTTCTCACCCTCTGTTAGGATCGGCCGGAAGTACGGCGATCCTACCGGGTGTGAGGAATGTACAAATTCCTCAGACTCTCCCTAGCCAACCTTTTTCAGGTCAAATACCAGTTTCACATCAGTATGTGGGTGCTGCTGATCCCGTTCGTGGTCAGTTTTCACACAAATCGTTGCCTGTTTCGAAGTGGAAGCTTGACAAGTATGCTGGAACCGATCAGGGGCTCAAATTAAATGAGTTTCTGGTTCTAGTGTCCCAGTTGGCATTATCGGAACGAACCTCAGAAGCTGAGTTATTCGATTCCGCATTTCATTTATTTACCGGACCAGCGCTCAACTGGTACATGACAATTAGAGTCAGTCTAGTTAGAGTCTGGCGGACTGTCACTTTCGAACGGAGCCAATCGAGCATGACGTCACGGTGTAGCAATTATCGGTGAGGACACTATGACGTCATACTCGATTGGCTCCGGTCGAAAGTGACAGTCCGCCAGACTCTAATTATAGGGACTCTAATGACAATGCGTTCCTCGGGACGACTTGTCAACTGGCCACATCTGGTCAGTGAACTCCGGAAAACGTTTGCACACCCCGAACTTGATTCGCTGGTACGCACTAGAGTTTATCAAAGGCGCCAGCAAAGGAATGAAACATTCCAAGAATATTACTACGATATGGAGAGCATGTTTCGGTCAATGATCGTCCCCATGAGCGATCATGAACAGCTAGATATCCTGAAAAGGAATATGAGAGCTGACTACAAGAAAACGCTTTTATGGAAGCCGATTCTTAGTTTACCGGATTTGTTGGAAGCCGGTCACATAATCGATGCTTCTAATTTCTCGTTATTCGCTAAAGTGTTTGGCAATGAAAAATCAACGAATGCTATTTCGGAGTCGAAACCAGGGAGAGGTGATTTTAAAGGACAGAATAGCAGGCCGCCTTTTAAACCAGGTCAGAGCCAGGGAGCCAACTTTAACCAAAAGACTAAAGAAGCTTACCCGAAGAAAAAGGACGAATCGGAAAACAAGAAACCTGCTCCTCCTCCTCAACCAAGTAAGTCAAAAGAACACGATCCAAAGGAGGGTCCATCCAAACCGACGAGGACTTTAGCGACGCTTATTGAAGCGCATCGGCCTCCTCGGAGTTACGAGTGCCTATATTGTCGGCAGACAAACCACGCCTTAGAGCAATGTAGAAACTACAGAGGCTCTATTTGTATGGTTTGTGGGTTCAAAGGTTTTGAAACCCAAAACTGTCCCTATTGTCAAAAAAACGGCTTGCAGACGGTTCAAAAACGCCAACCGTCGACCCCAAGCGCGTAAATCAGGTTCCAAAAGGAATCACCCTTGCCGAATTTTGGGAACCAGTTCGGGAAGAGTTTTACTCCAGTGATGAGTCCCAGGTTCTCAACATTTGTATTGGTGACACTCACGATAACCGGCCTTACGCTCGAATAAAAATTTATGGTCGACCGTCTAAGGGTCTTTTAGACTCTGGAAGTCAGCTAACGTTGATAAGCGAAGGTGTCTATAGCAAACTCAATCACCAAAGATTGCGTCCATGTAGTCAACCAGTAGTGGTTAAGTCCGCAAACGGGTCAGAACTAGAAGTCCTGGGTCAACTCTCGATCCCTTTTAACTTCGCAGGGCGAATCAAAATAATTCCTACCCTAGTAGTGAAAACCCTTTCGGCCGAATGCATACTTGGTATGGATTTTTGGCAGAAATTTCAAATCTGGCCCACCGTAAAGGACTGCGCTACCGTGGAAGTAAGCAACTCGCCCACAGACAAACTAGACCAAAATCCGTTTACAGAATCAGAGCGTTCTCAGTTGGAGGAGATTAAAAAGTTATTTCTACCGGCTCGTCCGGATAGGTTAACTATCACACCTCTAATAGATCACCGGATTGAAATAGCCGAAGAGTGGAAAGGCAAACCACCGGTACGGCAATACCCCTACACCCTTTCTCCAAAAGTACAGCAGAAAGTAGCGGATGAGTTGGAAAGAATGGAGTCCATCGGTATTATCGAGAGAGCAAACTCCGATTGGTGTTCGAACGTGGTACCTGTAATTAAACCCACCGGAAAGGTTCGACTCTGCCTACCCGGATAAAAACTAACCATAGGGTGTATGGTGAAAACCATTCCTGCACCATACAGTGTACCAGCTACAATAAAGTGTATTGTAATGAAATGGTTCGCTATACTACACATATACATTGGATTTTTATGTAACAATATATTATACTGTTTTTCTTACGTTTGAACCATTCACTTTTCCGAAACATTATTTTTCCGTGAATTTTTAATTATTTCTGGTGTTCGATTTGAATAGATCGTATGTTTGCTGTGATTCCTATGTAGATTCGACCTATTCAAATCGAACACCAGATTTATTCAGTTTAAGATTTTTTCCGTGTTTTGTTTTGTTGATGTTTGTGACTTTTTTGATGCAAAGGAAAGGAAAGAAAAAAAAGTGAATAAGTTGAAACATGACCCCTCCGGCTCCAAAGGGTTAATGCCAATAACATGTTTAAATCAGTGGTAAACCAGATGTCCTAAGAACTGCAGGTCCAAGCAGGGGTCCAAGAGATATGGCGGGCTCGAGGGCGGGCTAGGTGTGTATTTGCATTTAGGGGAGTTTTCTCCTCTTCTCTCATGTGAACTTGCCTTCGACCACAATCGAATCCAATGCGGTTGACAAACTTTATCTTTGACGTAGAGCCATCTTTAACATATGGACTGGACTGAACACTGAAATGACTTAATATAGGTTCATCTGCGGGTTCGCTTTTTAACCTAACTTATATTTGAATCGAACTTGACAGTTATCTCATGAGTTGTTATGTATTTCAAACTTTAGTCAAACTGGTGCCTTAATATTGCAATAACGGTTAAGCACGCTGTAATGATACTTATGTACCTCGTCACCCACTTCATGCAACTACATTAGTGGTCTAATAACACTAAGCGCGCTCGGCATAGTTCCATCATGCCGCTCAAAGTGTTGCCACAAATAATGCTTAGTTTGCGAAACCCGGTTATCTGGCTGATGGGGAATGGGAGCCTAAGCTTCAACTGTTAATGCAATCAGAGACTACTCAGACTTAGACGTGGGCGATCCTATATATGAAAAGTTATCCAAAACGCTCTGGGAATTCCCAAAGCGCATTCTAATAAATCTAATAAGCCTAAGATGCCATTAACAGGAGGAAAATGGCAAGATAATATAACAATATATGGTTTATGTAATGTAAAACAATTCAACATAACAAAAGAGAATCATTCCAAAACCATTTGATTAAATGTATAACCAGTAGTGAAATTACAATTAAAAACAATTTATTTACGGTACATTTTATTGTTTGAAACCATTCATGTACCATACAATGTACGGTATATTTAAACCCATGTATCAGTATTTTGAACAATTCATTAACAATAAAATGTATGGTTTTGCAAAAAAATATATATGGAGAAAAATATTTTTTTATATTGTTACGATACTTAACAACCTGTATAATATATTGTAAAAATCTTATTTACAATTCACGGTATGGTATCCAACATTACATCTTATTGTTTTTGTATTTTTATTTTTACAGTGGTGTCTATTGTAAAAATATGGTTCTAAATAGTACTGTTACAATATAACGTTCGGTTTTTCTACTGTATTTTTTATTCGGGTAGATGCTCGCAAAATAAATGAAAGGACTGTACGTGACGCTTATCCCTTGCCCCACCCCGGCCGCATTCTTGGTCAGTTGCCCAGAGCCAAATATCTGAGTACTATAGATTTATCAGAAGCCTTTCTCCAAGTCCCGTTGGAGAAAGCTTCCCGACGATACACAGCATTTAGTATTCAGGGCAAGGGTATGTTCCAATTCACCAGGTTGCCGTTCGGATTAGTGAACAGTCCTGCAACCCTGTCCCGACTCATGGATAGAGTTTTAGGACATGGTGAATTGGAACCGAACGTCTTCGTATACCTTGACGACATAGTCATTGTATCGGAGACGTTCGAGCGTCACGTGCAGCTCCTTCAGGAAGTAGCGAGACGTCTGGCAGAAGCGAACCTTTCTATCAACATTGAGAAATCCCAATTCGGCGTTAGTGAATTGCCGTTCCTAGGATACCTTCTGTCAACAGATGGCCTAAGGGCCAATCCTGAGAAAGTCCGCTCCATTGTGGAATATGAACGGCCTACCACGGTCACCAAACTAAGACGGTTCCTAGGAATGGCAAATTACTATCGCCGTTTTATAGAGGATTTCAGTGGGATTACGTCCGCCCTCACCGACTTGCTAAAAACAAAGTCCAAGATTTTGGGGTGGAATGAGGCTGCCGAAGATTCGTTCAATCTTATCAAGGAGAAACTCATCTCAGCCCCAGTCCTCGCGTGTCCAGATTTTTCGAAGGAGTTCACTTTGCAGACCGATGCGAGCGACGTTGCAGTCGCGGGGATTCTAACTCAAATCCAAGAGGGATATGAGAGAGTCATCGCATTCTATTCGCATAAGTTGACAACACCGCAAAAGAACTACCACGCTTGCGAAAAGGAAGCATTGGCTGTTCTTTTATCCATCGAGGCTTTCCGGGGATATATAGAGGGATCTCATTTCACGGTCATTACGGATTCCTCAGCTCTAACACACATTATGACGGCGAAGTGGAAAACAGCCTCCCGATGTAGTCGTTGGTGTTTAGAGCTACAACACTACGATATGACGATACGTCATCGTCGTGGGAAAGAGAATGTCGTAGCGGATGCCCTCTCGCGCAGTGTTGCCTCGGTGAATACGACCGGACGCTTGGACTCCCCTAGCACTTCAACAATGAACCCTAAGCCCACTAACGTAGCTCTAGCTAGCTACGAAGGTCTGGTGGAAAAAGTCTCCGAAAACCCAGACGAATATGTTGACTTTCAACTACGAGATGGTGTATTGTATAAATACGTGGCCAATACCAGTGAACCACACGATGATCGGTTCGATTGGAAAATCATTCCTCACCCAGCCCAACGTAGCGACATAATCCACGAGTGTCACGATGGTTCGATGCACCCAGGGACAGATCGAACCCTAAGCCGAATCCGTTTGAGATATTTCTGGCCTCGTATGGTCTTAGATGTCAGGGAATACGTAGGGAAATGTGAAACTTGCAAAGAGACGAAAGCCCCAAATATTGCCCTGGCCCCACAGATGGGGGAACAACGTATCACATCCCACCCCTGGCAAATCATCGCCTTGGATTTTATCGGCCCTCTACCGAGAAGCCGAAACCAGAACCAATACATCCTTTCCGTGGTTGACTTGTTCAGCAAATGGGTCTTGCTACTCCCATTTAGGAAAATAGATAGCAAAGGCCTCTGCAAGGCGCTGCGGGACCAATGGTTTTACCGTAATTCAGTGCCAGAAGTGCTAATTACGGATAATGCTTCGTGCTTCCTGTCCCATGAGTTTCGTTCACTTTGTACTAGGTTCGATATTCGGCATTGGCTGAATTCTAAGTACCACTCACAGGCAAACCCTGTCGAGCGGGTCAATAGAACAGTCAATGCCGCCATACGAACCTACGTAAAAAGTGATCAGAAACTCTGGGACACAAAGTTGTCCGAGGTAGAAGCCGTCTTAAACACGTCCGAGCACAAGTTGAGTAAGCCAGTATGAATGAATGATAAATGAATGAAAGAATGTAAGTGATTAAAGGGTACCCAAATGTTTGAGAGTGTGAATGAAGATAAGGTAGATAGTAATAGGAAATAATCTAAGTAAAGGAACAAGAACACGGAATTAAGAATCAAGAAATTAAATGAAAAGGAATGCGATTCACAGCAACCTCAGTAATTAAAAAAAAAAAAAACAGTTAAATCGAAATACAACAACACGAAAGTAAACGTCACAAATCAATCAATAAGTGTCTATAATTGAAAACAAAAATAAAATAAAATAAAGCCAATGGATCCGGAGAACTACTTACTCAGAGCATACTACAATTCGAACACTACGACTCGTAAAAGGATGAATCCAAGAAAAATTACCAATCAAGTACTTCTAGCTTGGCAATTTTTCCTTGGGAGGAGGGATGATTGTTACCGACCAATCTGAACAATATAATATAACCCACATTATGGACACCAAGAAGGTTTTACTAGTTTTCAAGGATAGGAGTATTGCCCAATGATTGTGTACGAAAGGGAAAAATAGCTAGATAACACACCGGACATTATAACACTTACCCTTACTACACCCATGATGGATGAGCACGCCTCACATCTTTACTCTATAATTGGAGTCTACGAGAGTGGCAACCCTGCCCCAAATGACAACTCCTGAAAGTGACTGGAAAGTGGAGAAGAGAAAAGGGAAGAGGAGTGGAAAAAGGAGAGGAAAGAGGAAGGACGGAGACGATAAACGAGGAGAAAGGTTTTGATACTCGAGCGCAACGGTTGGAAAAGGAAAATTGCTCCAGAGAAAGTGCCTGCGAAGGAACGCGTAGAGTGCCCAAGAAGAAAGGATCGAAAAGTGACCAAACGTGAAGTTTTTCCGGCCAAGTGTGAGCCCGGGAGCCGATTCGAGGAACTAGTCTTGGACGAACGTGACGCCAAATCCGGAAGTGACAGGACCGGGGCGATTGGAGATCTCGACCCCGAAGAGTAGCCATTTTGGTCGGTCAGCCACGAGGAATCGTGTAGGAGGGTCGGCGAGCTCAGCGCCGGTGATCGGTGAGTAGTGCCATTGCTGCTTCACACGCCACGAGGGCCCGGTGACGGACGTCTTTGCGGTGAGGGCGACGGTGAGGTCCGTGGGCTTGCCCCGCTTGCCGCCGCTCAAAATCCTATGAGTCACCACCCCGTTGGCGGGCGCTGGGACGTCGACGAAGGTTGTAGAGCAGCTCCGAAGCCCCTCAGCCATCCCCTACCGATGAAAGTCGCCGTAAAACCCCCGCCAGCCATCTCTGCTCCGGAAAGTCGCCATTGAACTGTGCCATCTATCTCCACGCTGCGAAGCCGCCATTGAACTGCCGCCAACCATCTCCGCTCTGGGAAGCCGCTATTGAGCCCAGCTGGTCCGAGAGTCGTCCGCCCGGAATCACCTCTGAGGAAATACCCTGGACATCCGGCATGGAGTTCCACAGAAACCACCAACGTCAGCAAAGGAGGATGCCTCGATATGGCTGCTAAGGTGCCCCAGCAGGTCACAGTGGCAAGTAACCCTCCATCAACATCTTCTCTCTATCTCTCAATATTGCATCTGCACGGCCGCATCGTTTTACACATACACACCCACCCCCACACACATTCACACAATTTAATTAATAAATATGTTTAAGCCTAAGTTTTGTATTGTTTTGTACTGTTTTTTTCTATGACCGCCTTGGTTTCCCTATTAGTGGGTCTACTTTCATTTTGTATCGTCCGCTCTGTTCCGACCAAACGGTAAGTGAGTTTCTCGAGGCAAGCAGTCGCCGACCCTGAGGGGTGTAGCCGCGGGGCTAGCCGGTTTTAACACTTCTTCTTCTTCTTGGCGTAACGTCCTCACTGGGACAAAGCCTGCTTCTCAGCTTAGTGTTCTATGAGCACTTCCACAGTTATTAACTGAGAGCTTCCTCTGCCAATCACCATTTTGCATGTGTATATCGTGTGGCAGGCACGAAGATACTCTATGCCCAAGGAAGTCAAGGAAATTTCCTTTACGAAAAGATCCTGGACCGACCGGGAATCGAACCCGTCACCCTCAGCATGGTCATGCTGAATACCCGTGCGTTTACCGCCTCGGCTATATGGGCCCTTATCTAGAGAATTTAAATTAGAATTGTTTTCCTAAATACTCAGGCCTCAAAGTCTGATACAAACATCAAAATATCCTTTATCTCTGTCAAAAGTTTGATAAGTGGGTTTTAATCACTCTAAATCTTCAAAATATGTTTAGGAATGTTCTGGTATAATCAACGTTTTCTCCAGCCGAAATCAATTTGCGTAGAATAGCTGATCGATATGACTACCCTTCACATACCCGACCCCCGACAACTCATTTTCGTCAATTTTCATCCGATTTTTTTGAAGTCGCCCTCAATTGATCATAAATTGGTGAAAGTTTATTACACTCAAATGGCCATGTAATATCCCGAACCATTCCGGAGATATTCCAGATTGTACTGGGGTCAGGGGGTGGGGGAGTGTCTGTTTTGCCAAATGGCTAAAAGTGATTATTTTGTGTGTTATTGTGTTTGAGAGGCCCCCGCGGAACTTATTTCAGGTGTTCCAGAGCGGGCATATCAGTTGCTACAAACTTAAGTCATTTTTTCTGCCCCATTCTCTCGAAATCATTAAGTTTGATACGTCGCACGGCATGTTTTGGTTGCAATCCAGAAATGTCCCCTATGTTACCCCCGTGGAACCTATGCTAGATGTTCCGAGATGGCCATATTAGTTGATACAGGCTTCAGGGTATCGTTTCTGACTCAGTTATTCGAAATCATGAAGTTTGATATGTCGCACGACATGTTTTGGATGAAAACCAGAAGTGTCCCCAATGAGGCCCCCGCGGAACCTGTCACGGTGATTCAGATGGGTCAACTTATTCAAATCTGATTATCGCAGTTGTGTTTTATGTTTCGCAATGAAAATTTCGCTGAAAATCGATGGTTCAAACACAATAACACACGATATAATCATTTTTAGCCATTTCAGCACCCTCCCTGACCCCAGTACAATCTGGAATATCTCCGGAATGGTTCCGGATATTGCATGGCCACTTGGGTGTAATAAACTTGCACCAATTTATGAAGGGTTGAGGGCGACTTAAAAAAATCGGATGAAAATTGTCGAAATGCCAGCATTTTGAAAATGAGAGGTTGGGGGTCGGGTATGTGAAGGCTACTCGGAGACGCTTGTATCGACAATATGCTAAATTCGTTAAACATATTTAGCAAGCACTTTTCATTGTTAGAAAATCTATGGCAGTTTTCAGAAATACTCCGAGGTTATGATCTGTCTTGAGAATTGCTCTAGACTCACGACATATATTCTAACCAGTTCCTGAAATTACTTCAATAATTTTAATCAATTGTTAATCCGTATTGTTTTCATGTGAAAGAATTCCCGGAGAAATCCTGGAGAAATACCTGTAGGAATGCCTGGAGGAATTCCTGGAAGAATTTTTGAAAGTATACCTGGAGGAGTTCTTGGAGGAATCCCTGGAGAAATTCATGGATGGTTTCCTGGAGCAATCCCTGAAGATTTCTTTCAAGGAATTTCTAGAGTCGGAAGTTTTCATTCCAAATTTGCTTGAAAAAATATGAAATTTAACTTTTCTGTCTGTTTAGGATAATAAATCGTTTGTCACAACATGAGGCACACCGCTCCTATTATGGAGGTAAAATTTAATTTTTGTTTCTAATGCTGCGGTATCCCATTGAGTTCATATGAGATATTGGAGGATATAAACACTAGTGAATCAATAAGAACACAGCAGCAAACATATAAAGAATTTTTTTTAATAAATCTTAAGCACACAAATGGTGCAATCTCATAATTTAAGAATAATAAATCAATTGAAAATGCCTTTTCGTAATAAAAAAAGTGCTCAATTACCATCCGCAACATAAAGTACTACCATACCTAGGGTACTACCACAACGAAGGGAACGATTGTCCTACTACTTGGGGCAAGATGCTGTGCTGGAGAGAGCTGAAGAGTACATTTTCCTTCACAGAGTTTCTCAGAATTTCTCTGGATTGCTCCTGTTTTTACTTCGGTGTTGCCTGATTTATCGCAAAGTCAAAGCAATGTTGCCCGATATCTCGCTCTTCTTGCAGTTTTAGGCCTGATTTTAGGGATGTTTTTCAACAAATTTCGTCGATCATTGGTGAAAAGAGTTACGCAGCATTTTGTCCCTAGTCCTACTCTAACAAAAATGCTGCAGGACAGTTTCTAAACGAATTCCCGTGGTATTCATGGGGAACCCATGGAGGCATTCCCAGGAAATTTCTGCTTGTATTCTCTAGGACTCATAAATAAATGACACATTCCAGCGTAACGGGACACCGCGAGGAACTAACTTTCGTGAACAAATGACGTCTGCAATCGAATGCAATGTTCATGACCATATGGTTTAACAGGTTTTATAACAAGCTTATTAGATGTACTTCCTGATGCAATACTTGTTCAGTTGATCAGTTGATCATAAATTGGTGCTAGTTTATTATACTCAAGTGGCCGTGCAATATCCGGAACCATTCCGGCGATATTCCGGATTGTACTGGGGTCAGGGGGTTGTCAAAATGGCTAAAAGTGATTATTTCGAGTGTTGTTGTGTTTGAACCATCGATTTTCAGCGAATTTTTTGTTGCGAACAGTGAAACACAGCTGCTGTAACTAGATTGAAATAAGTTGGCCCATCCGAATCCCCGTGACAGGTTCCGAGGGGCCTCATTGGGGACACTTCTGGTTTTCAACCTAAACATACCGTGCGACATATCAATCTTTATGATTTCGAATGACTGAGTCAGAAACGATAGACTGAAGTATATATCAACTAATTTGGCCACCCCGGAACATATAGCACAGGTTCCATAGGGATGTTATCGGGGCCATTTCTGGTTTGCAACCAAAACATGCCGAGTGACGTGTATATCTTCATGATTTCGAAAGAATGGGATAGAAAAAAATGACTTAAGTATGTATCAAATAATATGGCCGTTCCGTAACATCTGGAGCAGATTCCGCGGGGGCCTCTGAAACACAATAACACACACGAAATAATCACTTTTAGCCATTTGGCCAAACAGATCCCTTCCCCACCCCCTGACAGCAGCACAACCCGGAATATCTCCGAAATGGTTCCGGATAATAGGGAAAGAGGGGCATAACGCCCCGGCTAAGCATATGCGGTCATAAACCTCAAATGATGCTTATTTTAAGGTCGTATTCTACCTTGGAGAACAGTTTACTCCTTTACCTAAGAGACTTCAACTTTTGGCCCGCGTGCCCACCAAATTTCCCATTCAAATAAACAATTCAAAAAAGTGTTACTCTTTAGGTGCCGGAAAACTGCAGGAGGCAAAACGCCCGCGGGCATTTCCCGCTTTGACTTGTTATGAAATACCAAGGGGCTCCATCGAACTCTTCCCCGCAGCAAATGAAGGAGTAGGAGGCGCATGGTAGTTTCATGGGTTGATTCCATTAATCAGCGAGCAATGTCTTAATTTCTGTGCGCTGCAAATTAGGAAATCTTTCCAAATGTGGAAAGTCGTCGTTTTTCACGCTTTTCTTTCGACAATAGCAGCCGTTCTTGGGCTTAACCTGCTTAGTTTGAGTTCTAGTTAGCCTGCATCTAACGGAAACCTCCACAATATGATGAAATCGCGTGAAGGCGTTTTGTCCCCGGGGGCGTTATGCCCGCAGTTTCCCTACATAACCACTTGAGTGTAATAAATAAGCACCAATTTATGATCGATCGAGAGCGACTTCGAAAAAAATCGGAAGAAAATTGACGATATGCCGTATTTTGAAAATAAGTTATGGGGGGTCGGGTACGTGAAGTTTGATTGTATCTCCAAAACTATGGTTGTGCGACGTATCTACCTTTGCGATTTTTCCACATTCTACATTGTAATAATACGAAGAAG
Organism: Aedes albopictus; assembly: GCF_035046485.1. Lineage (NCBI taxonomy): Eukaryota > Metazoa > Arthropoda > Insecta > Diptera > Culicidae > Aedes > Aedes albopictus. The sequence continues at coordinate 102,328,305 of NC_085136.1, forward strand.
ATTTAATGATATCTATAGTACATTCCTCCAACACAGTCTTTTTAAGCATATGTCACATGTTGCTTTAATCCTTTATTTGAAGGCTCATGCACCTTGGGAATAAAGGAATCAATTTTATTTGAAATAAGTTTTTCATTTTAAAGGGGATTTTTCTTTTATACTATGTTAGTTTTGGGGAACCGTTAAACTCGCGGTTTGGTCGAGGTTAGAGAAAACAATGTTTTATTTTGGTAGCGATAGGATTATGGGGGCTTTCCGTTGATATTTCGCTAACGACAACCAGTAACAATACAAAGAAACGGATTTCGAGAAGAAAAAAAAAGGTTGACAACCAAAACGACAAGAGGGAGGTCGCTAGACTTTTAATCAATGGTTACTAATTTATGTAGTCATAAAAAATAATGCAATGCCATTTTCGTGATGCAGTTTACATTTTTTTATTTTCAATAAGAATATAAGCTTCAAAATATGTTTGTCGTTATAAAAGTATTGTGCGTTGCAAGAAAAACACAACTATGGCGACTACTTTCCAAGGCCTTCAATGATGGACACAATTTAATCGCAGTGCAAATGCCACGTGCAATCTCAGCAGTCATCATATCACCCGGCCATGTGGCGACCTTTTTTCAAGAATTATCAAAGAGCGCTATGATGGAAAATTTGAAAACAGGTCTGTTTTCTTAGTCGACTGTCTCGCGCGTATCTCTGACTGCGGGTAAAAGTAGTCGCGAAAGTAGATTTTATTTTGATTCGTATAATACATTATACGGTGATTAATGGGGTGAAAAAGGAATGCCAACCATCACTTCGGGATTTCCATGTTTTGAGCGTTGTGTGATTCTATAAGCCTTTTTATACATCATGGTGGTAATTCATAGGACATGTTGAAAAGGTTATAGCATACATAGAGTATGCTGTCCCCACAAAACTTAATAAAATATCACTTGTTATACCGATCCATCAGAATACCTGCCATTTCTTTACGTAGTTTTTGTAGAGCTGAGAAGCGGGCTTTGTCCAGTAGGGTCGTTACACCAAGAAGGATAATGTTAATATATACCACCTTCAATATCATTTCATCATGGTTACAGTTTTTTGGTTAAATATTCGATCAAACCAAACTTATTTATCCACTTATGAATGTCTTTAAATTTTCGTAACGGGACACCATATCTACGTACCCATTGTAATGCCTAAGATAAAGCGTCGATCAAGATAACCCATATTCTTCATTACACCAACATAGCTAGCCATGAAAATGTTTGACAATTGGGTTCTTAAATTAAGAAAAATGTATCGATTTTTTGATTTTATACAAAAGAGCAAGTTTTTCTGAGCCACTATGATTTTTTTCAGATTTTTAGAACTTTATTTTGGTACAAATCAATTTCAAAGAGATTTTTTGAAATCACCTTTTGACAGCTGGGTAACTGTTTGACAGCTCCACCCAGTACAAAATGCGACGAGGGGTGATTCGACAAATCGCTCCCATACAAATTTGAAATTGATTTTTAAATAGGTTCCCGGGCACCAAAATTCATGAAAATTTGGATTTCGGCTCAGTTTCGCATGCAGATTCAGAATATGGAATTATCTCAACACCGCTAAAGAAGCCAATTCACGAGTCATTTTGACAGACCCCACACATGCACGAAAAAGACGGATAATGTGTTCTACTTTATCGATCTTGTTGCCGTCCTGTTCATGCTCATGTTACAACTGTCAAAATGACCTGAGAATTGTCAGTCATTTTGAGGTTAGGTTCGTTGGTGTAATAAAGAATGATGGAAGAAAGGTCTCCACGAGTACTAAGAGAATCCTGAAAATCATTTTTCTAAAGTTCGTAATAAATTAGTTATTACAACAAATGTGCTATATTCGTAACAGGACACCATTAAATTGCGGCTATTGCAAAAAGTGCTTAAAACATATCTAAATCTATTTTTATGAAAAGTTGCTTTTGGGTGTATATTTACAAAAATAGGTATAATGTTTTTGAACTTTCATACGCAAGCAGACATATTTGAAACTTATCAATGAAAAAAATCATTTTTCTTACATAAAATGCTATTACTTCACCTAACTATTTAAATACGTTACCAGTTAAATTTTAAGTAAAACAAATGGTTTTCCTAAGACTGAATCAACCCTTTTTCATATGCTGGAAAGCTTGGGGTAAAACCTTGGGTAAAACAAGCACTTTGAAGTTTCACACCCTTGGCGTAGAAGTGTGTAGAATGTGTCAAATTCTCGCGGTACTCCTAAACGAGTTCCTGAGGATATCCTGGTGAAATTACTTAGAAACTCAAAGAGAAATTCTCAGGGACTTTTGAAGAAATTGCCTGGGAACTCCTGAAGCACTTCTCTACATAGAAACCGTTAATTTAGAGTCAACGCCGTTACTCAAAGTGACGGACCAAACAAAGTGTGCTTAGAACGATAAAAAATGCAGGATTATTGCAGACATATGTATGTGTTTTAAACTAAGTTTTAATGAATTTACTATAAATTTTCACAATAAAGCAATAACTTAGAACGAGCTTACCCATTTATGTGTCGTCCATCTCTGCAACAGCATTTGTCTGGGTCTTTCGCCGTCGAACGAAACACGAACAAAACTGATTCCTATATTTATTCACTTCACATCCACGACGCGACGAATGAAAACAAAATCCTCTGCCAGAAGCATCAGTTTGCGGCATCTGACCGACACAACGCATCCAACGAGCCTCTGCACGAATTTGCCCTGTCCTGCTCACTCCCACAGAAAATTTGAAAACAGCGCGCACAGTAAAAGTCACATTTGACTTTTACTGTGCGAACTGTTTTCAAGTTTTCTGTGGGAGTGAGCAGTACGCCAGATTCGTGCAGAGGCTCACTGAATCAGTTCCCTCCTTTGCACTCACTCCCGGATCGACGAATTGCAAAACAAAAACAAAAGAATCACTAGAAGCAGCATCGATTTGCTGCACCCGACCGACCGACCCACCGCACCCAACTGAAGCAGCAGCTCCGTCTTTCGCACTCACTCCCGGATCGACAACGCGGCGAATTGCGAAGGAATCACTGAAAACAGCATCGATTTGCTGCATCCGACCGACCGACACAAAGGAACCAACCGAAGCAGCTCCTTTTTTGCACTCACTCCCGGATCGCCGACGTGGCGAATTGCAAAAGAAAAGCAAAATAACACAAAACAAAAATAACAAAAACACTGAAAGCAGCATCGATTTGCTGCATCCGACCGACCCAAGCGAGAAAACGACAAGAAAAATGCGGCGTCTTGACTCTGACTCTGACTGGCATCTTCACCGCGATTCACACACAAACTGTTGCGGATCCATACCTATCCACACGGGGAAAGATGACACGTACACAAACCGACGACAGCGCGAGCAAACGGAGCAAACGACAAGAAAAAAGCGTTGCACAAATGCACGTTTTCATTTGTTTGACTTTTGAGCGGCGTCATGTTATTAAGCTGGCTAATGAAACAAGTTCATTTTCTGTAAACACGGCACCGCTCAAACGTCAAATTATTAAGCTGAATCCATTTTGATGATAGAGAAATCAATGTGATGTCAATTCTAATGTAACATTACTTTCATCTGTCGTTTGATGTATGCTGATGTTCCAAGATTTCGAGTGGGGAATTCTTGACATTAGTATGAAGTATAATTCTAATGTAACGTTTTATTCTGGTGTCGTTACATGTTTTCTGATGTTCCATGTGGGCAACAGTCGACATCAATATGATGTTTAACTCTAATATAACATCACAATCATCTGTCGTTAAATGTATTTTGATGTTTCAAGTGAGCAACACTCAACAACAACATGACATTTAATTATGATGTAACATTCCATTCTAATGATGTGATAGGTATTCTGATGTTTCAAGTGAGCAATTCATGACATCAATATGATGTTGAATTCTAATGTTACATGACATTTTTCTGTCATTAGATGTAGTCTGATGTATCAAGCGAGCAACAGTTGACATCAATATAACATTTGATTTTGATGTAACATTAGAACAGTTTGTTTTTGGATGTTTTAGGATGTTAAATTCAACATCACATTGAAGTTTGATTTCAATGTTACATGTAAATCTTATGTATTACTGTGTACTTGGATGTTTCATTGAAGTCTGAGTACATTAGCAGAACAACAATATACATTAAATGTTAAGGTTTTATAGATGTATGCTAATGTTTTCTACGTTACAATTTCTATTCGGGCAATCATTATTACCACAATAAAACTGTTAAAACTCTCAACAGATGGCGATCCGTTCGATTAGTAACGACATCTGTTGGTGGAAAAGCAGAAACTACGACACTGCTAGGTTTATTGCGGTCATCATAAAAGTAAACTTGCTTTCGTTTTATTTTCGCTGATTATGGTCGTCGCCATATTGAAGAATTAGCTTTCATGCATGGAAAATAGTTAATTTTGCTTAAATTAGCAATGAATTGATAGTTTGCCACCATTTTCATAGCATGCTCACATAAATAAACTCTCTCTCTGCTGAGTTTTCTTGTGATTCGAGATAGTTTTACTGAATTCACAAATTGATTTATTTCATTCCAAGATGATAATATTCACTATTTCCGAAGCGCATTAATTTTATGATTCTGCAACCCCAATATTCACGGTAAATTCGAATGCGCATAAGCCTACCAGCACAATAACTACTAAAATATAACTTTGAAATGATCGCTTTCTACTTACGAATGATGTATCCTCCTGAACTTAACGTGCCATCGAAGAAGCTTCTCTGCATTTTGAAATGTCATAGTTTTTGTTGAAAAAAAAAAAAACAACAACAATCGAGACGTTTTAAAACGGGTTTATTGCTACTCTTAATGCGGTTTGCAAAACCTCTTCGAGAGTGGTCCACTTAGCCGGAAGATGCTCTTAAAGAGGTTATCAAGAGGTTTTGATGTATGATTCAGTTTTATTGCAAGTTTTATAAAATTGGTCATGAAGAGCTCTTGTAGAGCCGAACAAAACTTAAAATGTTACTTGGGATATATCATAATAATATTTATTATTTCAGGTAAAATCAGGTAATTGGTTAACTATATAATAATAGTTATTTATGTAACGAGTTGCAAAAAGTTGATTTTTCAGCACGAGTCGTTACATTTATCCAACGAGGCTTGCCGAGTTGGATAAATACGAAGAGTGCTGAAAAAAATCGAGTTTTGCAACGAGTACAATACAAAATTTTAAGCAATGATTTCTCTATTATACAACTCATTTGAGTTGCATAATGTTCATAATGCAACCCAAATGAGTTGCATTATGAACATTATGCAACTATTTTTCATTATGCATTTCAGTTGCATAATGAACCTGCGCACTCAATTCTGATTTCCTAGCTCGGTAAAAAAAATTACGGATTTTGAACCGTAAAAAAAGAAAAAAAACTGAATTTTCAGCAATTCAATTTTAAACTACTGAAACTCAGTAATAGTTTGTACATTTTACCGAACACGGTAATCGTTAATACCACAGAGAACAGACATCCAAGTCCAGTTCCGAAACTGTGTAAGGAATTTAACGGCCATTTGAAATCGGCAACACAAGTGGCAATAGCGTGGCGCTGCAATCGGTTAATTTCCCATACTAATTTAATTCACCACTTGAAATGTTTCAATTCACCACTGACTGTGGCAATATGGTGTTTGGTGGCGTTAGTGTTGTCATCGTGTATTGGTTTGCAACCTTACTCAAGTAAAGATTCAAATCTTTACCACTCCTTTCACAACCTTCCGGATGAAATTTGTTCTTGCCTGGATGTCTGTTCTCTGTGTTAATACTGAGTTTACCGTAATATACAAAATTTACGGTACAGACCAAAAAGTCAGCAAAAATTTGTACCGAATTTCAGGACTTTTCTGTTTTTTACCGGGCTGTCTTCAAAACAAGCCCGCAGCTGTCAAACGAAAACTAGAATTCGCGTGCTTGGTGTGGCAGTGTTTCGCGGTCAAAAGTTTCTGCGTTTTTGTGCGAAATAAAAGTGATTCTTCCGGGATTTTCATGGAGTACATCATCGAACAACTCCTACAGGTCGATGTAGGAATAAAAGATTTATTCTGTAAGTGAAACATCCTCAAAAATTTCCGTTTTTCAGGTCCAAAATTGGGATTAAAAATGGCTGACAGTGATGCTGCAATTACGTGCTTCTTTTGCCGACGCGTTGTGCCCGGTTCCATTAAGGGCCTCAGCAGGCATGTAAATTGGCACATCCGGAACGGCGAATTGTCACCGGATTTTTGCCGTTATGATTGCACTTTGCCACACTGCAAAATGCGCTATCAAAATTTCTCCAGTTTGAAACGGCATTTGAAGGAACAGCATCATATTACGCAGCCATCCAGCAGCGCTGACGATTCTTCTGTTCTAGTAAATACAAAGAGTTTGGATGATTACTTGCCGAAAACAAGCGATATCGAAGATGCATCTGTCGAGCCAGAAATCACACTAGAAGAAATAAAAAAAAGTTGCCTCTTTGAGTATTTGCCGGCTTATGGCAAATACTAGTTTACCACAGAGCAAGGTTACAGAAACCGTTGAAATTTGTGACAACATAGTTTCACAATTACTGCAATTTGTAGTTCATGAAGCAACATCTTTACTGAAAGCAAACAGTGTTGATATTTTAAGTAATTCTGTTCAAAGCTTTTTTAATGCCTTAAAAAGTGTTGATCTGTTCAACGATGTGAAAACGTACTCCAAACAAAAAACCTATCTTGAGCAACTTGCAGTTCAAATTCCACAACCAGTGGAAAAATGTGTGGGAAAACGCATCGCAATACGCAAATCGAATAACATTCCGAAGTCTGTATGTATAAACGAAACCTTCACGTACCTGCCCATAGCTGAAACACTCAAGTTGATTTTTCGAGACCCTTATAACCGAATGTTGTTACAGACTTAAAACGCTCAAGAAACGCCGGGGATAAAAGAGTATAGTTCATTTGAGACGGGTTTGCGCTATGAAGCCAGCGAGTACTTCAAACGTTATCCCAACGCAATAAGGTTAACTCTATACGAGGATGATGTCGAGTTAGGCAATCCCCTGAGCTCTAGGGCAGGAAAGAACAAAATTGCTAATTTCCTATTTAAGGTTCAAAACTTTCCCGATGAGTGCAACAGCTCTCCTAAGACAATTTTTCCACTAATCTTTGCCTCCTCCCGTGTTGTCAAAAAGTATGGGTGCAATAAGATAATGGAACCATTGATTGCTGATCTTAAAAAGTTGGAGAAGGGTGTAACCATCTACTACGGAGCTGAAAGTTTCGAATTGCGTGCTGTAGTTACAATGTTTGTGGGTGATTCGCTGGCTGTACACGATGTATTTGGACTTCTTAGCCCGAGTGCAACCTTTTTTTGTCGTATTTGCACTATTCCTCGCCCTGAGTTCAAAAACAATCCTGAGGAAAAATATCCAATTAGAACCCTAGAGTGGTATAACGACAAACTCAGTGCTGTGCGGACTGGGGAATTAAAACCAGCACAGTGTGGTCTGAAAAAAACTGGCTGCATTTTGAACGATCTTGAAAATTATCATATTATCGACAATTGGTCCCTTGACCCTATGCACGACTTGGCTGAAGGAGTAATTCCCCTAACGTTACAGTTAGTAATGTGCTATTACGCACAGAGTAAAAAGTTAGGCTTTACGGTGGAGTTCATCAACAGCTGCATTGATAATTTTGATTACGGTTACGTTGACCGCAAGAATCGACCCATGAACAATGTGACGAAAGACATGTTGTCATCTCCTAATAGCCATAAGCTAAGACAGACTGCTTCCCAAAACTTCCTGCTGCTACGGGCCTTCCCGTTTCTATTCGGACACAAGATATCTAAGGATTGTGAGTTGATGGTGATGATTGGGCACTTGATTAATATTACAAGAATAATTTTGTCACCAACTGTATCAGAAGATATGCTTTTGTGGCTTGACGAACATGTGCGCCTTTTCACGGGACTGTTTAGTGATCATTTCGATAGAAGGACAAATAAACTACACCACCTACAGCACTACGTCGAATGCATAAAGCCCCAGGTAACCACTAAGCACTGTTGTAAGTACTTGAAAGGCCATCTAGCAGCTTTTCAGTGTCAATAAGCTCTGCACAAGGTTTTCAAATGCTTATAGGCCCGGTAAACCATGAGCAGTAAAGTAGGCCGTATATAGGTATATAACGTTATCTTGTAGGGCTTGCAGGTCCTGTGCCTATAAGTCGAATAACACGGCTGTCAGTGCTGTTGGACGGCTTGTCGTGCATGACAGCTGTGTCAATCAAAAGAGATTCTGAACAAAACAAAACTAAAGACGAAGCTCGAGACAAAGGATGGGAGTAAAACTCTGCAGAAATTGTGTTGCTAGCTGGTTGCAGCATCAAATTGATTAAATGACTAGCAGCTTCTAGGATTTTCTCCGAGGATTTTCCCCGGCATGATATCTGCCTCAAGTATTTATAACTAGCTGCCAGCGATCTGAAGCTGAACTGGAAGGAGCTGCAGTGCCGTTGATGTTTCCTGCATTACAGACGGCATAAGTTTCGAGCTTCTAACAGCTAGGATTTTCGCGAGAATTTTTATTTTTCTGGTATCGTCATGGATTCCCCGGGAAATTTCCTGAATGTTTCTGAATCTGCGCTAATAAATAATGCATCCCATTATGATTCTCTCCTCCTGATATATAAACGATTGGCTATATTTGATTTAAATGTGGTATTTTGCGAGCTAATATCATGGTGTATTGGTAGAGCAGATGGCAAGCATGACGAGAACCGATGGCAAGCCTCGAGATCCTTAACTGGAATCTGGATCGAGCAGCAAAAAAATCAATTGAACTGAAACACGTAAGAAGCATGAAAAAGGACAGCAGAAAAACATTTTTTGTTTTTTTTTTCCTTGTTCCAGATTTGACAGATTTCTTGTCAGAGACTCGGTACGAAAGATTAGAGTTGGCCGTATATCAACCGAATAATTCGCCAAATGTGGCTTTGGAGCAGCTCTATTGGAGGATATAATTTCTTTTAGCTCTGTTTGCGCTGTTCTACTATCGACTATAGAACCGACATGATGCCAATTTTTACGGCTTACTGGTTACTTGGGGCAGAATGGCAGTGCGAAACAATCAAATTGCTTGCCATTTGAGCAAAAGAACAAGCCTGCGAAAAACCAAGCATCAGTTTGCCGCAACTTCAAAAATATTTGCAAAAGATTAGCGGAACGACAATGCTATGCAATGGTGGTTGATTTATTGGAAAAACCATTCCGTGACAAGATAGCTTTCAAGGCAAACCCGAAGAAGAACGATAACACACTCTGTCATCCTTTCATAGACAAGAATAGTGCTGTGTGTTATCTGAAGTTTGTTAAGATACACGGAATTGAATTCAGGAACAACCTTCTTGTTTCCATGAAGGATCATAAGAACAAACTCTTTCCAACATACGGAATTATAAGGGACATCATTGACATCGATGGAGAAGTATACTTTTTGCTAAGATCTTGTAAAACCGTGGACTATGACAGCTTCCTGCAGGCGTACAAGGTTGTTGAGCTTCAAGCTGATCAGTTTGTTCACATCGGCGAAATATTCCAGTACACGACATTCTCTTTTTGGACACCTTATAACTGCAACGATCAATTTGTTTCAAGACGCTGCTTCAATCAGGATTACTAAATTCTGCTCACTTCACCGTACTTACTAGCCATAACCGAAAACTATCCAGATGTTTATCAAACTAATCAGATCCAGGTAAGCAGTATACACACAGTAGTTGTTTATTTACATAAGTTTCTGACCGATGCATCGGGTGCATGCACTAGTTCACTAGGCCACCTAAACACGCTCTCGTGCCATTTTAACTAAAACGTTGGATCTCGAATTTTTTACAGTTTTATTTAACATTGAATATTTAAACAATAATATTTATTCAAAAAAATGTGTTGTACGCAGTGCCGGATTTAGGCCTCGGGGGGCCCGGGGCAAATCCTATAAAGTGGGCCCCCAGAATCAAAGTTTCGAAAAAATGAACCATACAATTACGTCTTTTCTCTTAATCCTATGTAATATTATATTTTTAATGTTTACTGTTTTGAGCCTAATATTGAAAACTTCTGATTTCTGAACTTCTCTAAAGTTCCGACAAATAGAAAGTTATTCGAACATTCAATTTGATATTTGGCTCAAATGTCAAAATGCTAGCGTAAATGACATCTTGTTCAGATAGTACATATATTTTGAACTTTCATCCGAATTGAAAACATTTATGCAAGTTTAAAAACTTAGCGTTCAGTTAAAAATCTACTAAAACATGGAACAACTTTATTTGAGATTGCACGAAATCGACGAGTATTTCAAGATTCAGATTATTTAAAGATTAGTCTCTTGGGAGCAACTGTAGAAATAAATCTTAATATCTTCAGAAAAATCCAACATACAGATATGGAAAGCTACTGTTTCGAGGACACTCGGTTTTTAAAACTAGCCTTAACTCCCAAACATCGCCAGAATTCATTATCTTCTCTTTCTCATGATAGCAACGAACTGATGCAAATGAGTATCAGGCATTTGTTTTCAAAATATATTCATAATCAGCAGACGTATGCATAATTATTGTGAAATAATAGATAAATTTGTGAAACTATTGAAATTTATATTGATGTACAATTACTCTTAAAGATACTCTCAAAAGCTTAATCTTTCATGTACTCTGCTAAGGGACACTTTTTGTAGCAACTTGAAGTCACGGAAAAGTGTTTCCATTTGATAAGAACTTTCAAGTGTTTGAAGAGAAAATCGCGTAATTTTAAATACAGCACCAAAAATTATGAAACTTTTGATTTTGAATTATTCTTAAGAGAAAATCCAGATAAATGGCCAGAAATAATTTAGATACCTTTAGGAACCCCATTATAAGTTCTTTTTTTTGTGTGACGTCCTCACTGGGACACTGCTTTTCACCTTAGTGTTTCATGAGCACTTCCACAGTAACTGTGGAACTGTTATTAAGGGTGTGAACCATTTCGCTTATTCGTTTAACTTTTAGTTAAAATTTGACACTTTGGTGGTTATTTTTCGTCGGATGGTTAAAAAATAACTACGAGGGCGGCCCATTTGAAATGTGACAGACGAGTAGTTATTTGGAACAAAATACAGTACGCAGCCAAATCATTGCGAACAAAAAATAACTATCGAACTGTCAAAGCTAACCCTGGTCGGGAGTAGGGTTATTTTTAACCGGACGCAAAATAACTATCGAAGTGTCAAATTTTAACTAAAAGTTAAACGAATAAGCGAAATGGTTCACACCCTAACAAAGACTTTCCTTTCCCCCAGTTGACAGCCGAAGCTTGCACTAACCGGACGCGTCCCTTTCATTCGATCGATTTCGTCATAAAATGAGTGCAAAACGCGAAAACACGTTAGTGGTGGACTTCAGTGTTTTACCCAGAACACCTGAAGTACCAGCAGTTCATAAATTCATATGCGAGGAACTAAAGTTGGACATTAAGCACATCCGAAATGTCCAGCTTCAAAATGTGCGAAACTGTGTTTGCGTCGAGATGGTAGACATGGACATCGCCAAGCACTACCAAGATACTCGTCACTTGCAGCACAAAATTAAATGTGGTGAAAACGAGTACAAAATCCCCGTGTACGTTGAGGACGGTGCTATCAATGTGCGGGTGCACGATTTGCCACCAAATACGCCTTCCTCGGTGATTGTCGAACACCTTCGCAAATATGGAACCGTTCTTTCCATTTCCAGGGAAAGGTGGAAACACTATTTTCCTGGGCTCTACAATGGGGTTCGAGTAGTGAGAATTCAACTCACTCATCCAATCCCGTCGTATGTGACCATCGGCGATGACGTCACGATGGTCACGTATCCGAGTCAACCAAAGACGAAAAAACCTCATCCACGAAACTTCAACATCACACCGCAAGCCAACGTGATAAAGACCGGCAAAACACAACGTATCTAAATACCCAAGGTAAGAGATTCCCGCAAATGTCAAAAATTAGACTCACCAACACATCTGCGTTAGTTATGAAAAGTTGGTGTTTTTACACTAAAATGTCATTATTTCAGCAAAGTTTGTGAAGTTTTAGTAGTTTGGATGTTTCTAAATGCTGAAAAAATATGTTTAGAACCAATTAAAAATTTTTTTTTATAGATTTTCAAATGGCGATATTTCCTGTTTTATTGCATGGAAGTCACTTTTAATCCAGTGAGATGCAATTAAATAATTGCTTCTATGATGGGAGTGCTTAATTTCTTAAGAAAGTTTGCTAAATAGTGATGCGCCCATACAAATCAGCGCAAACTTCATAACTATTTTTTGCTTTTTTCCTTTTCTCACTAATCCGCGAATATTAGCGGGAATCTCTTACCTTGGTATTTAGATACTTTGGGCAAAACATACGCTCTTGCAGAAGCCGACTTCCCCCCGCTGGATGCTCCGCAGCCACAACGTTCATCGTTTAAAAACAATGATAGCTCCAAACGAATGCCGAAAAATACTGGAGGTACAATACCCACACAACCCGAACACGTAGATGCTAATAACAACACAGACAATAGCGAGCCTGAATCAACCGACAGTGAATCCGATGAACAATTGGCAAGCAAGCGACGGCTGTCATCTGATAGGAAAGAGAACACTCCAAAACGTAAAATGCGGAACCAGAGTTGCCAGATTGACGGATCAGAGGATAGTGTAGCGAGTGAGGATATCGATATTACGGCAGTTCAATCAACCGATTTTTCTCCGGTGCAAACACGGAGTATGAAAAACAAATTAGGTAAAAATAAATAAAATTATGTACTGTATGTTAAAATTCAAGAGATGAACCAGCCTAGGGCTGAAAATCTCTATAATAAAGACATAAAAAAAAAAGACTTTCCTTTGTCAATAACCATTTCGTATGTGTATATCGTGTGGCAGGCACGAAGACACTCTTTTCCTGAGAAAGTCAAGGATTTTCCTTTACGAAAAGTTCCTGGACCGACCGGGAATTGAACGCGTCACCCTTAGTATGGTCATGCTGAATATCCACGCCTTAACAGCTGTGGCTATAGGGGCCCTGTTGAAAATATGAACGCCCATTGACGTGAATTTTAAATGGTTTCATTGAAAAATATAAATTGTATTTCGGATTCTTGGGGGGCCCCCTTCATCGGGGGGCCCGGGGCACTTGCCCCCTTTGCCCCCCCTTAAATCCGGGCCTGGTTGTACGAAGTTCAAAATTTGCTTTATATTATGACTTTTATAGCGAATTTTGAGACAATACCTATATTTAGTGGCAATTGTATTTTTTCATCTCATACAATAGTAATTTTTTAATTTAATATTATTTATTAAATATTTTAGAAGCATTTCAAAGTAGCCGCAAGTTTTTTCAAGGATGTAGGGGAAATTACCTATTCTCGGCCGTTTTCTTCTCTTCGTCTTTGGGGTTTTTTTGAACCTATTGAACTCAGAGTTGGTCTCAAATCCTTCCCAACTAAGCTGAATTATATGGCCAAGTTTCAGGCAACCCAAGTAACCACTAAGCCGTAAAAATTGGCACCAAGTTGGTTCTATATCCACGTGAAGAGCAATGTTAACAGAGCTCATTGGAACTACATCCTATAATAGATCTGCTTAAAAGCCAATTTTGGCGAAATATTCGGCTGATATACGGCCAGCTTGAATCTGCGTACCGAGTCTCTGGTGAAAGAGTTGTCAAAAATGGGTCAAGAAAAAAGAAAAAAAAGTTATTTATTTACTTTCTTTATTTTTTTCTCCGTATGTTTTCCATCGAACTCTACTTTTCTTCGATTTTTACGACCTGATCCAGATTCGATCTGATGTCCTCGGGGTTGTTAGTCTTAAGTGGATGTCGTCACGTTTCCCATTTGCTCCATCGATGCACCAAGATATCGGTTTGCTCAGCACCGTATTTAAGGAAAAGAAGGCAACAAGTTGGGACAGCATTGATGTTCCGATCCGAATGTTCCGGTTGATCCGATGTTCGGATCTGAAATCGGGCACAATGTGGCCGCATTGGAAATGTATAAAATGGTTTTATGGAGGGTGGAGAAAGATCTGAAGGAGATGCAGCTAGGGAAGTTTGGGAGGTTGACGAGGTTCCGTAACAAGAGGAGTCAAAATGGGGCCCATCGATTAGTTTTGCTGTTCGTCTGTAGGAAAAAACAATATGAAACTCCACAGGTAAACATCCGATGCATTTATAGCATAATCAAGGAAACAGCTATACATTTTCTGTTTCAATTTCAGGCCAAACATGTCTAAAGGTCCAATCTGCAGAAGAGAGGCTCTCTTTGGTTTCCCTCTCTTTCGTTAATATCTCAGCTGTTTATTTGTATTATGCTTGCCTCCTTGCATTGAACGATGGTCAAAACAATCGTCTTTTGATCTGTACTGCAAAAATAGTTGAAAAGTGTACCATTACATTGCAATAATTGAAAGAGAAAATGAACAAAGAGAGCCTCTCAAATGCAGATAGGACCTATTGAAATGTTTGGCCTGATTTAATGCTTGAAGTGTCCGACGACAAGCTTCCACCGCCCGTACGTGATCGTACGAAATTTCCGAGGAGATTTTATTGTCTTGCTTCAATTCTGTTTTGTTTTGCTTGAAATCAGCTTTGATTGATATAAACGTCATGCACGCCAAGCCTTTTAACAACACTGTCAGGCTTCTTATTCGGCTGATAGACACTGGGTTTACAAGCACTTTAGCATAGCGTCATATACTAATATACGGCTTATTTCAGTGCTTACTATTTATAATGCCTGAGAGCATTTGAAAATTTCCTACTGAGCCTATTGACACGAAAAAGCTGCTGTATGACCTTTAGACCGCTTACGCCAGTGCTTAGTGGTTACTTGGGTATTTTATCCAGGAATTAATTATTGTTTTGTATATGAAATAATACATTCTAATTTTTTTTTCCTGAGAGGAATCTCTTCAGATTTCTGAGAGGAATCTCTCCAGATTCCTGAGAGGAATCTCTCCAGATTCCTGAAAGGAATCTCTCCAGATTCCTGAGAGGATTTTTTTCCGATTCCTGAGAGGAATCTCTTCCGTTTCCTCAAAGGAATCTCTCCAGATTTCTGAGAGGAAACTCTCCAGATTCTTGAGAGGAATCTCTTCAGATCCTGAGAGGAATCTCTTCAGTTTCCTGAGAGGAATCTCTCCCGATTCCTGAGAGGAATCTCTCCAGATTTCTGAGAGGAATCTCTCTAGATTCCTGAGAGGAATCTCTCCAGATTCCTGAGACGAATCTCTCCAGATTCCTGAGAGGAATCTCTTCAGATTCCTGAGAGGAATCTCTTCAGATTTCTGAGAGGAATCTCTCCAGATTTCTGAGAGGATACTCTCCAGATTCTTGAGAGGAATCTCTTCAGATCCTGAGAGGAATCTCTCCAGATTCCTGAGAGGAATCTCTTCAGATTCCTGAAAGGAATCTCTCCAGATTCCTGAGAGGAATCTCTTCAGATTTCTGAGAGGAATCTCTCCAGATTCCTGAGAGGAATCTCTCCAGATTCCTGAGAGGAATCTCTCCAGATTCCTGAAAGGAATCTCTCCAGATTCCTGAAAGGAATCTCTCCAGATTCCTGAAAGGAATCTCTCCAGATTCCTGAGAGGAATCTCTTCCGTTTCCTGAGAGGAATCTCTTCAGATTTCTGAGAGGAATCTCTCTAGATTCCTGAGAGGAATCTCTCCAGATTCCTGAGAGGAATCTCTCCAGATTCCTGAGAGGAATATCTCCAGATTCCTGAGAGGAATCTCTCCAGATTCCTGAGAGGAATCTCTTCAGATTCCTGAGAGGAATCTCTTCAGATTTCTGAGAGGAATCTCTCCAGATTCCTGAGAGGAATCTCTCCAGATTCCTGAGAGGAATCTCTCCAGATTCCTGAGAGGAATCTCTCCAGATTCCTTAATGAAATCTCTCCAGATTCCTGAGAAGAATCTCTTGCGATTCCTGAGAGGAATCTCTTCCGTTTCCTGAGAGGAATCTCTCCAGATTTCTGAGAGGATACTCTCCAGATTCTTGAGAGGAATCTCTTCAGATCCTGAGAGGAATCTCTCCAGATTTCTGAGAGGAATCTCTTCAGATTTCTGAGAGGAATCTCTCCAGATTCCTGAGAGGAATCTCTCCAGATTTCTGAGAGGAATCTCTCCAGATTTCTGAGAGGAATTTCTCCAGATTCCTGAGAGGAATCTCTCCAGATTCCTGAGAGGAATCTCTCCAGATTCCTGAGAGGAATCTCTCCAGATTCCTGAGAGGAATCTCTCCAGATTCCTGAGAGGAATCTCTCCAGATTCCTGAGAGGAATCTCTCCAGATTCCTGAGAGGAATCTCTCCAGATTCCTGAGAGGAATCTCTTCAGATTCCTGAGAGGAATCTCTCCAGATTCCTGAGAGGAATCTTTCCAGATTCCTGAGAGGAATCTCTCCCGATTCCTGAGAGGAATCTCTCCCGATTCCTGAGAGGAATCTCTCCCGATTCCTGAGAGGAATCTCTCCCGATTCCTGAGAGGAATCTCTCCCGATTCCTGAGAGGAATCTCTCCAGATTTCTGAGAGGAAACTCTCCAGATTTCTGAGAGGAAACTCTCCAGATTCCTGAGAGGAATCTCTTCATATCCTGAGAGGAATCTCTTCATATCCTGAGAGGAATCTCTCCAGTTTCCTGAGAGGAATCTCTCCAGATTCCTGAGAGGAATCTCTCTCGATTCCTTGGAGGAATCTCTCCAGATTCCTGAGAGGAATCTCTCTCGATTTCTTGGAGGAATCTCCCCAGATTCCTGAGAGGAATCTCTCTAGATTCCTGAGAGGAATCTCTCCAGATTTCTGAGAGGAATCTCTTCAGATTCCTGAGAGCAATCTCTCCAGATTCCTGAGAGGAATCTCTCCAGATTCCTGAGAGGAATCTCTCCAGATTCCTGAGAGGAATCTCTCCAGATTCCTGAGAGGAATCTCTCCAGATTCCTGAGAGGAATCTCTCCAGAAACCTGAGAGGAATCTCTCCAGATTCCTGAGAGGAATCTCTCCAGATTCCTTAGAGGAATCTCTCCAGATGCCTTAGAGGAATCTCTCCAGATTCCTGAGAGGAATCTCTCCAGATTCCTGAGAGGAATCTCTTCAGATTCCTGCGAGGAATCTCTTCCGATTCCTGAGAGGAATCTCTTCCGATTCCTGAGAGGAATCTCTTCCGATTCCTGAGAGGAATCTCTCCAGATTTCTGAGAGGAAACTCTTCAGATTCTTGAAAGGAATCTCTTCAGATTCTTGAGAGGAATCTCTCCAGATTCCTGAGAGGAATCTCTCCCGATTCCTGAGAGGAATCTCTCCCGATTCCTGAGAGGAATCTCTCCCGATTCCTGAGAGGAATCTCTCCCGATTCCTGAGAGGAATCTCTCCAGATTCCTGAGAGGAATCTCTCTAGATTCCTGAGAGGAATCTCTCTAGATTCCTGAGAGGAATCTCTCTAGATTCCTGAGAGGAATCTCTCTAGATTCCTGAGAGGAATCTCTCTAGATTCCTGAGAGGAATCTCTCTAGATTCCTGAGAGGAATCTCTCTAGATTCCTGAGAGGAATCTCTCTAGATTCCTGAGAGGAATCTCTCTAGATTCCTGAGAGGAATCTCTCCAGATTTCTGAGAGGAATCTTCCCAGATTCCTGAGAGGAATTTTTCCAGATTCCTGAGAGAAATCTCTTCAGATTTCTGAGAGGAATCTCTCCAGATTCCTGAGAGGAATCTCTCCAGATTCCTGAGAGGAATCTCTCCAGATTCCTGAGAGGAATCTCTCCAGATTCCTGAGAGGAATCTCTCCAGATTCCTGAGAGGAATCTCTTCCGATTCCAGAGAGGAATCTCTTCCGATTCCTTAGAGGAATCTCTCCAGATTCCTGAGAGGAATCTCTCCAATTCACACTGGATCTAACAAAAAATTGTTTTTATTCATACTTTGCAGAACATCCGACATCTCCCGGGAGGACTCTGAGGAACCGATGGATCAGGACGAATCGAAGTAAGTTTGTGCTGCCGCTTGTGCGAACCGCCGGACAGATTCTTGTTTTTCTTTGAATCGCCACGGGAGGCCGTATTTTTGGAGCCACTTCGGACAGGACCGGTGGTGGCCGACGCAGAAGTCTTCCTGCGCGTGAAAGAGAGGCAGATGGTGGGAGAGAGAGAGAGAGAGTTTAGGAACGTCACTGAACAATTTCGAGCCATGTTAGCCCCCGCGGGGAAAGTTTGTAGTTAGAGGAAATCTATTAACGAAATGGATATTTTTGGACAGTCAGTGAGCTTAGGATAACGGAACTAAATTTACACACACACAGAGACAAACACTCAGTGGAGGCACGGATGAAAGAACGAGAGATGCATACGGACAGAAACGGGCTAGAGATGTTCTATTTTTGCGGCCGGAAGGGTTGCCAGGTGCGACGCGCAGGTAGGATATCAAATTAACGAAGTGAACATGAATAGCATTCAGATATAGCTAGGAATTTGAAAAGTTTGAATCAGGGAATGGTTTTGTGTGAGCGTGGCGGAAATCGAAATCAATCATGTCGTACTAAAACGGTTTTCGTGCGTTTCACGCCCTCTCGAGGATGAAGTTTGTGATCATTTGTGCAACGTTTCGATTGAGTTGAGTTTAGAGTGTGCCGACTTTGACAGATCGTGTGCCGTGCACTGGACAAAAACGGCACTTCGTTTTTGATGGAATTTTCGACTAACATTTTTTTAGTACAATCGACCTTGCTGTGCATCCACGAGTCGATCTGAATTTTTAGTTTTGGGCACATCTGTTAAACTGTTACAGGTAGATGGTAGATGGATGTAGGACACACAAACAGAATATTCCCGTTTTTTGTTCATCGTTCATTGTTGGCTGTTGTTATAAAATAGTAGATTTAACCCCCCTCATGAGAGCAACAGTGTACCGTTCCGCTAAACTTCACTATATAAATGTGTAAATGATGGATATAGGTGAAAACGATGTGCAAAATATCCACCACAGAGAGTAACAATTCATATTTGTATAAGAATCAAATCAGATATGCAATGCTAAGCAAGAGCAGTACGTTTGTTTTACAAAATGCAACAAAGTGGTAATTACAAAGTAATTTTTACAAACAAAATCGTGATTCTGCCTCTCCCTGGGAGCAGTTTTCTTTTATACTCGTACTAAACACTAATTTTTGTGCATATTTTTACGAACTTTTCCACACTTTAACGAAAGTTACCCCGTTGATGAGTACTAAATATTAAAATCCTTCCATAACCAACAACATAACCTTAAACGAGCTAGGTCTAAAGGCTACTTCACCGTCGCAAGCGTATATCGATCTCTTCAGCAAGCTTCCCCTTGCGAAAAGAGGACGTATTAAAAACGAAATTTTTGCTCAACCTTTAACAGCACACACACACATTCACTCACCCTCACACCGTAATAAAATGGCTTGATCCGCCCCCCTCTCGTTGTACTAAATCAAGGTAGAGTAGAGCGTCCGCGCCCACTCTGGCACAAACGTTTAAACCAAAACCAAATAAAAACATGACTGCTGCCATCAAACAATAACCTTTGAAACCTTTAACAGAGAACAAAGAAAACAAAATCACTAGCGGAATAAGGGACAATTAACGGAGAAGCGCAGAAACCGAGAACCGCGAAGGCATCTTTTAACGGGAAGGGAGTTAGCAAAATGGCGCTAGGAAGCGAAATATTTATAGTCAATATTGAAAGAATTTTTGAAACAAAAAAAAAAGTTTATCTTTAATAAGTGTTGAGTGACCTTAATGTATACCAACGAAGAAAACAAAAAAAAAACTAGAATCACATATACAGATATAAGAGAGCTAAAAAGTGAGGCGAGAATTTATGCTAAAATCAATCTATTTAAAAATACACACATACAAACACATTGAAATGCTTTCCGAGCGACTGTTTGAACGTTACACTCAGCTACCGATTGATTGATTTGTCTTTATTAGAGAGACTTTCAGCCCTTGGCTGGTTCGTCTCTTTCCTGAGAAACTCAGCTACCGTTTCTTCAAGCTGCGAAACGCTGCGTATATTTATCGAGCTGAACACACATACGTTCACACATACACACTCACAGACACTCACCACCATTGTTGGGCACAACCCTGACATTTGTCACCTCGTTTTTGTTTTGATTTTTGGACAAACCCACAACAGTTGCTGTTGACCTTTTCAGTGTCCTTTTTGACGGGTTCAAAGTACATAGAGTTGTACTAAAAAGCGCCAACTCAATCAACGCGTTACTAAAATCAACTCACTCACACACAGACACATTTTTTTTTTTTACGGCGAACGGGTTCGAATCCCATACAGCGTAATCATGACGCGTCATACTTTTGTGTACTAAAAACAAAGCGATCAACGATCGAATCTAGTTTGTAGTTTGGAACGGTGTTTCTCCCCTGCCTCCCCTTCCACGATTCAAGTGCTGGCCACTTATGCGTTTCGTTCTGTGGGATGTTTAATCAATCGTTGATCAATCTCTACTCTGGGTAAACGTTTTCCTTCTGATTATTGTTTCCCCCCTCTAAAATACGTATATACATGTTCTATAGTGGGTAGCGCTGGCACCGAGAGTGAGTTTTGTACTAAACCGTTGAAAACTTACTGATGGGTGTGAGATGTGATATTGTTTTTATTTTAGACCAAGCATTGGTGCATTTGTTACAGTCATATTTTTACGGAAACCTCACTCCTTTCTTTGTAGACGCTTTTCGTTGTCTTGTACAACCTTGAGTCCGCCCCCTCCCCAATTCGGGTTCTTAGTGGGGACTTGGTGGCTTTAGAACTCACTTTAGAACACACACAGAGACACAAACACATGAATGAAACAAACCGCCAAAATGGTGGAACATTTGAAAAAAAAATGATAACGAATCAATACGCTTTTGTTGTACTAAACAAACAAGTAAGAGTTAAATTTAACGCAGAGAAATCTAGGAAAATGTAAACAAATCACCTCAACAAGAAAAGGAAACTCATATTTAACTGAACAGAGATAAAAAGTGGTTTAGAAAACAAAAAAAAAACAAAAATAACGCGAAAAGAAACTGAGCCAACGTTAAAATAAAACATTCCTCTTTTAAAGAAAGAAAAGTAATTTATATTTAAACGAGAAAAAAATGAATTAGCAAGTACGTTACGTGGTAAGAAATGAACCGATTTGTGTTGTGTGGACAAAAACACAAATACAAAAACACAAACACACAAACCCACACACACACATTTAACGAATGATTCTATGTTTAGTTCTAAGAGCCGCCGTCGAGAGACGGCGCTCGCGTTTGTAAATAATTTAAATTAATCACAACAAATCGAACTGGTTTCCTTGTACTAAAAACAAATCCTTCAACTATATATGTTAAGAGAGCGGATTATGTTATCTAAATGTATGGCTATCGCTAGGTTTAAAACTAAATGGTACTATCCCCGCCACAATCTTCCCCAGAAAAAAATCTGTATCCCGCGATGGATGGGCTAAAAAAACAAACAAACGGGAAAGAGAATCGTTTGATTTTTTATAAAACTGTTGCTGTTTTGTTTCTTTGTACTAAAGCGCCAGAGAGTTTAAATTTCGTTTTTTCTTTTATACCTCTATTTGTTTCTGTTTTTGTTTACTCTCTTTTACACGACCCGGGACAGACAAATCCACATTGTTTTCAATCAACCACGAAAATAGCTAGTTCAATTTACATTGCAAATCAAAGAATGAAAAGGCGAACAGAACAGAACCGGAAGTGCAAAACTTGGAAAAACATTGTGAGTCATTGTCTAGAGAGATTATATTTAGCGAAAAAACAGAATTTGAAAAACAACACAACATGCCCCCTTTTTAGGTAGGATAAGAAAAGGTGTAGAACAGTTAAAAAACCAGAGAGCGGATCTATTTGTGAGCGTAAAGCCCGAACTAATCAACGAGATTCATTTTGAAAATGAAGAGTTTTTAAATGTTGCCCCTTCTTTGGGTTTCCTTTTTCCAACGTGTGGTCTTTGTTTCTTTCCGGACCGACTCTCCGCTCGGTTAGTACACAAGTTGTACTAAATTGTTTGGAATTGAGCGGCATTGAGTCATATGGAAGAAGTGCAAACCACTCGACAACACAAATCTTAACATAGAAGACAAAGTCTCAACAAACAAAGTTTATTTTGATTGAATGTTTTTTCGGAGCTAACACACGGAAAGTAGTTAAACGGGCCACAAATCTTTATTCGCCATGATGATGATGTTGTTGGTGTTTGTGACAGAAACGGGAAAGAATGGCACAGAAAACAAAGCAAAACACACAGAAGAAACAACAAAAAAAAAAACAAAAAGAAACAAAACAAAAAACTAGCAAATCGCGATAAAAAGAGAAACCGTGAGAGCGAGAGACAGAGGACAAAAAAAAACTATTGAACGTTTTGTGTTACACGGAAAATTAAAATAAATATATGATGAAATGAACGTCAGCGGAGTACGGAGCGATTGGGAGGTGGAAAGGAAAGAAATCCATGATGAGGGCTCCCTTCGAGAAGCCTCTTAAAAAGCCCGGAAGGAATCTTCAGGTTCCTGTGGAAGTATACTCTCCAGATTCGTGAAAGAATCTCTACAGATTGCCAGGAGGAATCTACAGATTCCTGGATGTAAACGCCCCCGATTCCTGGGAGGAATCTTTTAGATTCCTGAAAAAAAAACCTGAAACAAGGTATCTCTCCAGATTCCTGAGAGGAATATCTCCAGATTTCTGATAGAAATCTCTCCAGATTCTTGGAAGAAAGCTCTCCAGATTCCTGAGAGGAATCTCTCCGGATTCCTGAGAGGAACCTCTCCGGATTCCTGAGAGGAATCTCTTCGGATTCCTGAGAGGAATCTCTTCAGATTCCTGGGGGGGGGGATCTCTCTAGATTCCAGGGAGGAATCTCTCTAGATTCCTGGGAAGAATATCTCCAGATTCATGGGTATCAGGTATCAGAAGGCCGGCTCCAGAGGCACGTTATCCTCCATTTGGGACATTTGTGCCATCGCCAAAATAATAGCCTATTTCATCATCTACCTGAGGGAAAAGGAAAGAAATAAGGATAGGGATGGGGATAAGGACAGGTAGGGAAATAGGAAAAGTACCCTGGAAGAGGATACTAACGCATAAGCGTACCACAACGGGTTCAAACAGCGCCCTGAAAAGGGCACTGTAATAACGCATAAAGCGAAAGAGAGCCTATAGCTCTTTACCACAGCGGGTTAAGAACAACAGAATATCCTGAATATTCAGGTCTCTGAAGTCAGTTTCACTTAATAAGTGTTTACCGAATACTCGGAAACGCAGTTGCGCAAAAACTGGACAGTAACATATCAAATGATACGAAGTTCCATAATCGGATTCACAGCTTTCACATGCAAATGAATCAGCTTGCTGAATATTCGCCATGTGATAGCTGAGTCGGCAGTGGCCAGTCAATGCTTTGACCAGAATGCTGCTATTCTGCTTTGACAGATTTGTAAGATACTTCGCCACCCTTGGAGATGGCTCGGTACAATACAATTTGGTTTGACGACATGACTCCAAACTATTCCAGTATTGTCTGTGTTGAGTAGCAGCCCAGGTGTGAATCTGAAGCTTTACCCAACACTTCGATATCGGAATAGCTGGCTCAGGGCCAATGAAGTCATGTGATGCTCCAGTACGAGCTAACTCATCAGCTAATTCATTTCCAGCGATGGAGGAATGGCGAGGTACCCATACAAGGTGAACAGTGTTTGCTGAATTCAGCTCCTCAATTTGAGTTCGACAAGCGATAACTATCTTCGACCTGGAGTTGGCCGAAGCAAGTGCTTTAATAGCAGCCTGGCTATCTGAACAGAAGTATATTACTTTGCCCATTACGTGCTGCTGAAGTGCTGATTGCACTCCGCACATAAGAGCAAAGATTTCGGCCTGAAAAACGGTGCAGTGTCTACCAAGTGAATAAGACTGATACAGCCTTAGCTCACGAGAATAAACACCAGCAACTGCTCGACCTTTGAGAAGGGAGCCATCAGTGTAACATACGATGCCGTCTGAAATACTTCTTTCCAGATATCCAGATGTCCACTCTTCCCGGGAAGGGAATTTTGTGGAAAATGTCATATATGGAAAATTACAAGCAATTGTAAGATCACTTGGAGCAAGGACAATTTTGTCCCAATTCACCAAAAGTGGAAACAACGAGGTGTGTGTTGATGTGCGGTTCACAGGAGTTTCCTCTAATAGACCGAGTACCCGTAGACGGTAAGTGCAAGAAAGTGCTTCTTGTGTGAGATGAATGTGTAGTGGAGCAACGTCAAAGAGAACTTCGAGCGCTGCCGTGGGAGTTGAAGAGAACGCTCCAGACATCGCCATTAAGCACATCCTTTGGAGATGACCTAACTTTGATTGGACCGTTCTCATTTCGCCCTTTTGCCACCACACAAGACATCCATAAGCCAATATTGACCGAACAACATTTGTGTCGATTCATTTGATATACTTGGGTTTTAGACCCCAAGTTGTACCAAAGGTTCGCCGGCATTGCCCGAAGGCCATACAAGCTTTCTTGATTCTGAACTCAATGTGAGGTGTCCAGGAAAGCTTGGAATCAAGAATGACTCCAACGTACTTTACCTGTTCAGTCACATCGATTTCAGAATCAAAGATACGCAAAGGTCGAACGCCATTACGGTTTCGCCTTTCCGTGAAAAGAACAATAGATGTTTACTCGGATTAACCGAAAGGCCATATTGGCGACACCAACCCTCAACTACCTGAAGGGCGCTTTGCATCAGGTCGAAAAGGGTGCTGATGCACATACCGACTAACAATGTTAGGTAGTCGTCGGCAAAACCATAAGTAGGAAAACCGCTATTATTGAGTTACCTCAATAGCGTATCTGCTACGAGATTCCACAAAAGCGGTGGCAAGACTCCCCCTTGGGGGCATCCACAAACACTCGATTTCCTAATCCCTGCTAGACGCAATGTCGAGAAGAGATATCGGTTTTTGAGCATTTGATGAATCCAATTGGAAATCATTGGAGATATAACATGACTCCGTGCGGCTTCCAATATGGCATCGAATGGCACATTGTCAAAGGCACCCTCGATATCTAAGAAAACACCCAAACAAGATTGCTTTTGAGCGAATGCTTTCTCGATATCGTAAACAACCTTGTGTAAAAGAGTCACAGTGGACTTACCAGATTGGTAGGCATGTTGGTTCACATGAAGAGGCACAATGGCCAGATGAATATCACGGCTGTGATGATCCACAATGCGTTCTAAGCATTTCAGAAGAAAAGAGGTCAAACTGATAGGTCTGAAACTCTTTGCTTCTTCATACGACGCACGACCCACTTTCGGAATAAACTTCACAGTAATATCCCGCCAGGATTTGGGAATATACCCTGTAGCAAAACTGCAAACAAGTATTTTTTTTCAAAACATGTTTGAAATGATCAAATCCCTTCTGAAGCAAAATAGGATAAATCCCATCTGCCCCAGGAGATTTGAAAGGAGCAAAGCCATTAAGTGCCCACTCAATCGATTCTATAGTTACAATACTCCGAGCCGAAGCCAGGGAATCGTAACTACAAGAAAAGACATCAGGTTCATCCGAAGATGTTATATCCACATATCCAGGGAAGTGTTTGCTGAATAAGCATTCCAGAACTTCCTCATCAGAGGAAGTCAGATCGCCACTTGGCAAACGAAGTTCGTTCACTCGGAAATCCTTAGATTTCGCAAGGATTTTATTTAACCGAATGACTTCACTCAAACTGGAAACATTTGTACAAAGGTTTTTCCAGCCGGATCGTTCAGCAGACCGGAGAGCTTTCTGGTAGGCCTTGCGAGCCGACCTGAAAGCCTCCGAACCAGCCGATCGTCGTCTGTTCCAACTCTTTCTACATTGTTTCCTGAGTTTCGCCAGATCAGAGTTCCACCAAGGGGTTCCTCTTGTGATCTTCACAGACCGTAGAGGGCATGCTTCTTCAAAAGCTTCCATGATGAAGGTCGGTGTAGTATCAACGGCATCATCTAAATCACTTGGATTGTCAATGGATGGTGAGTATCCATGAAATTTGGCCGCAACCAAATCAGTAAAAAGATCCCTGTTTGTTGACCGGGGATTCCTGAAACGCAATGTTTGCGAAGTAACATTTAAATGTTCAAAAAAGATGTAGCAATGGTCAGATAAAGATTCTTCATCTGACACATGCCAATTGGTCAGCTCGTGACTAATTCTACTAGAGCAAAGCGTTATGTCTAACACTTCCTCTCTACCAGATACCATGAAGGTTGGGCGGTTGCCTATGTTAAGTAATGCAAGATCTGTACTACTTAAGTACTCCATCAAACTGGAGCCTCTCAAGTTAATGTCTGAGCTGCCCCAGATGATATGGTGAGCATTAGCATCACTGCCAACAATTAGTGGAAGGCCTTTTGAAGTACAGTATGTGATGACTTGTTTGAAAGCATCCGTAGGGGATGGTTCATCATGCGGTAAATAAACCGAACAATAGACGTATTTCCTGTTGAGGTTTCCAACAGATACATCAATTGTGATAGCACATACATCTCTGGTGGTTAGTTCAGAGATGAGTGTAGCAACTATTGCGTTGTTGACAAGCACACAGGCTCGAGGCATGACACGTGAGTTTGCCATTTCATGTTTACTGAAAATAGCAAACACCGGGTTCACAAGGTTACCTAGATAAAAATTCCCCTTACGGAAGTAAGGTTCTTGGACCAAGGCCACTTGGACTGAACCATTTTGCATAAGTCTGCAAAGATTGATTGTTGCTGTTCTTTTATGCTGAAGATTGATCTGAGCTATCCTAACCGTAGCCACTACCCAAACTAGGCAAGATTATACTCGCGTTAAGTACTGTTCCTTTGAATTCCACTAAGAATTTGCATCCTTTGACAGATACGTATTTCGACCTCAACTGTAAGGTCGTCTTCAGTGTCTTGTACTTGACTCGACTCAAGTCAAGTACAAGACACTGAAGACGACCTTACAGTTGAGGTCGAAATACGTATCTGTCAAAGGATGCAAATTCTTAGTGGAATTCAAAGGAACAGTACTTAACGCGATTTTCTTCCAGATTCCTGGGAGGAATCTCTCCAGATTGCTGAGACAAATCTCTCCTGATTCCGGGAGGAATTTTTCCAGATACCTGTGAGGAATCTCTTCAGATTCCTGCGAGGAATCTCTTCAGATTCCTGAGAGGAATCTCTTTAGATTTCTTAGAGAAATCTCTCCAGATTCCTGAGAGGAATCATTCTAGTTTCGTTAGAGGAATCTCTCCAGATTCCTTAGAGGAATCTCTTTAGATTCCTGAGAAGAATCTCTCCAGATTCCTGAGAGGAATCTCTCCAGATTTCTGAGAGAAATCTCTCCAGATTCCTGAGAGGAATCTCTTCAGATTCCTGAGAGGAATCTCTTCAGATTTCTTAGAGGAATCTCTCCAGATCTCTCAGAGGAATCACTCTAGTTTCGTTAGAGGAATCTCCAGATTCCTGAGAGGAATCTCTCCAGATTCCTGGGAGAAATCTCTCCAGATTGCTGAGACAAATCTCTCCTGATTCCGGGAGGAATCTTTCCAGATACCTGTGAGGAATCTCTTCAGATTCCTGCGAGGAACCTCTTCAGATTCCTGCGAGGAATCTCTTCAGATTCCTGAGAGGAATCTCTTCAGATTTCTTAGAGGAATCTCTCCAGATTCCTGAGAGGAATCATTCTAGTTTCGTTAGAGAAATCTCCAGATTCCTTAGAGGAATCTCTTCAGATTCCTGAGAAGAATCTCTCCATATTCCAGAGAGGAATCTCTCCAGATTCCTGAGAGGAATCTCTCTGGATTTCTGGGAAGAATCTCTCCAGATTCCTGAG